>NC_053025.1:498447199-498648465 GCF_003073215.2 Triticum urartu | reverse complement strand
TCTTCTCCAAGATCTGTCAAAATCTTTTCATCGTTGGCTCAACCTCTCCTCTTTTAATCATTCCGGAGTGTCTCAACATTTATTGTTGGTGTTTCTCGTCGCCATTCTCAGGTTTTGAAGACCGAAGAAGATTTTTCCTTCATATCTTATCCGTTCTCTCAAGATTCGTGATTCTAGCTTGCTGCCATCTTCTCATAATTGTTTTGATTGTGAGAATTCTTTTCACCCATCCAGAGTAATTCAAGATTCTTCTCAGTTTGATTATCCAGAACCCATCATCTCAGGATTATTCATTCCAGCTTTCAGCTCCCATTATCCAAATCTTATCGGTGCTTCGTTGAAGTGATCTCTAATCAGTTCGTGATCCCTTCGTTCTCATGTATCTAGTTTCTCTCGAGAATCTTCGTTCATTTGCAAATTCTTCCCGGTGATTCGTTATCTTTTATTCGTTCTTTTTCAATTCTTATGGTGGTTCGTTCAAGATTCTTCTTCCTTCATTTATCATATCAATTTATTCGTTGTTTCAATTCTTACGGTGGTTCGTTGAAGACCTTCCCAAGTTTGCGCTATATCTCGCTTAATCCTTTCTACGAGAATAAGTAGTATGCCAATTCCATTGCTTGTCATCAATTTGAATTGGTGAAGGATAAGCATAATGTAATTATTATTCTTGTTTCTTCCAAGTGATTCAATTCCTTATTCCGGAGGTTCATTGAAAAATTCTTGGTTTCTTTTGCTCATCTTTCTTTTACGGGGTACCAAGTTTCCACTTTGTCTTGTCGCAAAGCTCCATTTAAATCATCGCAAGGCTTCACCTTGTGTTTTTCAACTTCTTTTTTTTCTCGTTATCCTTTTGTTATCGGAGTTCTTCATGAAGGTTCTACATGATGGTTCATCAAGGATTTAATTCCTTCTCCAAGTTTTTCATCAACATTCTTTTCTAAGGAGCTCAAGTATTCTTCTTCGTGCAGTCCGGAGTGCAATTCTTTTACCATATTATTGGAGGTGGTATTATGTCATTCTTGATAATTTGAGTTCATGGCTCATGATTCACATGTTGTTAAGAATGGGGTATTTTAAATCCATCAACCTCTTCATTGGAGTTATCTTGGGTTATATTCCACCTAAAGCCTTCCCTAAGGATTGTTGCTAATTATGGTGCTTATAAGTGACCCAAGTTCTTCATCTATCCTTCCGGTGAAATATTTTCTCCTCTCCTTGGTCATATCAATCCAATCAAATCTTTTCCGTGAGTGGGAAGTTGTCACCTCATAATGTTGAGATGCCTTCTATAAGCCCACTTCAAGCTTGTCCTTCCGTTGTTGGTTTTCCAACAATTCCGTTCGACCCTTCTCCTAAAAGATGCCTTGTCAAGCTCTTTTGTGGCAGAAGTTGGCTTTTCTTCTCCATTATCCTATTTCAATTATCTATCTTCTATTCTTTTGTTCCGGAGGCATTGTCATGTTGCTCTTTTCAACCCATCATCTCGTTTTGTCAAACATCATGTTCTTTTCATGCCTATCCATTTAACCGGAGTGTTGTGCCCTTTTTCTCAAGTTCTTTTCGCCTTATCAAGCCTTGCATCTCTTTTCAACCGGAGTGCTGTCTGAGATCTTTCTTACCCCTTGCTCCATTCATTCAATAGTTCCGGAGACAGTGTGTTGTGATTTCTTCAAGTATCTTCTCATCTTATCAAGTTCTTATTCAATTCCTTTTCTTTTCAATCGGAGTGCTGTCCGAATTTGTTCTTCCTTGTTCCTCTTTCCTAACGGAGTGCTTGCAACTTCGTTCATCTCCATTGTATTCTTTTCTCGAGATGGCTTAACCTTTTCAAGGTTCTTTGGTTTCACTCGTTTGTCAAAGAAGCAACTTAGTCTTACCTCTTCTCTTTCTCTTCCGTTTTCCCTCCGGTGCCATTCTAGATCTCGGGACGAGATCCTCTCGTAGTGGTGGAGTGTTGTAACGCCCCAAGACCGGAGCTTCAGATGCCTTCCAGGGTTTCCGGTTTTCGTTGTGTGATTGGTTTTGTCTGTTGCA
Organism: Triticum urartu; assembly: GCF_003073215.2. Lineage (NCBI taxonomy): Eukaryota > Viridiplantae > Streptophyta > Magnoliopsida > Poales > Poaceae > Triticum > Triticum urartu. The sequence continues at coordinate 498,646,428 of NC_053025.1, read as the reverse complement.
TTCATCTTTGCATCGTGTGCATTGCATCATGTCATCATGCCATCATGTCATTTCTTTTCTTAACTCAACTAAATAGACCGTATGGATCTTCGATCCATTTAAACCGAGGGAATTCACGTGGTGATTCTCTTTATAACATATCCTCCCGATATTAGGGAGCTATATTAAATATTCCAATAATTTGGATTCACCCATAAACACACTTGCAAATATCCCAATGCCGTTGTTATCTTAAGTCTTGGTCTCCAACATTGCCATATATTCTTTCATCATATTCCGGAGCTCCACCAAAAACCCGAACATTTTGGCCACACCGAACCTAGTCCCAATTCAAAACCATTTGAAGTATATTCAAATGAATTTGAATTTAATTCCTGCATCTTGCCACTTCTATTTTTCTGTGGTCATGTTTATTTTTATGAGTCTAGGAAAATTGTCCTCCTGCTCAAACTCTTTTCCCTAACCCCCCTTCTTTTTCCTCTCTCTCGCTATTTTCTTTTCGTTTAAAGAATAAAGAGAGGAGAGGGAGAGCCCAATCCGGCAAGCCCAGCTGACTCCTCCTCTCTTTTGGGCCGGCCTCCAAGGCCCAACCGCGCCCCGGTAACCCTAGGCCCGAGCGAGACCCCATCCCTATCGATCCCCTCCTCCTCCTTCGTCCCTTTTCCCTCGTGCAGCCAGAAGCTCCCTCGACCTCGTCTCCCCTCACGCCGCCAGGAGACAGCGAGCGCTGTTGTCTCGCTCGTCTCTCCTCGATCTCCCTTCCCCTCCTTCCACCTAGCGATGCCCCCGCTCCTCCCTCCTCTCGCATGGGCGCTCGCCCGACCCATGGCCAGCCTTCCTGCTGGACTCCGTCCGCTTCTCCTCACCTTGCGCCACCCCTCTCCCTCGAGTCCTCGCCATGGACCTGCTCCCAGCGCGTCGAACCCTCCAACCCTGTAGGGCTCCTCTCCTTGCACGCCTGCAACCCCTGCCTCACTCCCGAAGGCCACCCTATGTGTGACCCTGACGACTTGCTGCAGTCGTTCGCCGCCACAGGAGCCCCGCGCCCGGTTCCCTCGAGGTCCCGTGCCGCCGGACCTCTCCTGCACCTCCGCCGCACGCAGGGCCCCCGTGATTTTCCCTAGTGTGCTCGCCCGGCCAGATCTGGAGGTCTGCCGCTCCTTGCTGCCCATTCAACCGTCCCGCTGCCTTCGTCGATCGTCTCCTGGAGGAAGTGACGAGGCAGCCGGTAGCGCCTGTGTCTACCCGCGATCCCCTGCTCGCATGCTTTCCTCCCGCATCACGCCCGTCCTCAAGCCCCGCCGCGAGACCCCGGTTCGAGTACGACTACCGCCGATACCCCGAGGACACCGAGTACGACTACGTAGGATGATGCATCAAGTTTCGCGGCTGTCTACATGGAAGTACCACTACCGTCGCCTAGGCCAAGATGGCGCCAAAAGTAGCAAGACGAATGGGAACGACTACCGAGGTCCCTCCAAGTTCGACCAAGATTGGCGTGTACAACTACTGTCGACTCGGATTACGCCAAGTACACTGTCGGACTTGGTTTCGTCAAGACCACCTCGAGTACGACTACACGACCGGAACACAAGTTCCTTGTACCACTATCGTCACAAGAACTGAGTCCGGCATGTCCGAAGACCCCAAGTACCGTTCGGATGCGCCAAGTTCGACTACATGGACCGCCAAGTTCCTCCACCGATGACTCGAACTGCTACAGAACGTGAACCACGATCGTCGAGCCGCAAGACCCCGTGGACGTCAAGTTCCAGGTCGCGACCCCGAACAACTACGAAACGAGAACAACTACTTCGACTACCTTCGCGGAACGTCTACTTCCCCTACACTGCATCAAACTCGAACCCCTCCGATAACGCACGCTTCGAAGGTATAACCGCCGGAACGACGTCCGTGAACGAATGCATGTGTGATGTATGAGTTGCTCGTTCTTGCTCCGTGCTCGAATTGTCGGTGCACGTTGCCCCTCTTTTGCCTTGTCACCATTGTCGACTCATGGGACACCCGGTATCCGGGAGTGCCCAACCATCTTTTGCACGCATCAGCACACTTCTCCTTTGCATCGGTATCTTAATCGAGTTACCAGAACCGGGACGTTGCCGTGGCACCGTTTTTGGTATCGTTGCCGTGGCACCCCTTTCTTTCCGCCACGATGACAAATGCCTCATGATAAATTTTGCATATAAACTTGCAATGTCATCCGCATCATGATAACAACATCAAGAATGTTTAAAATTGTTGTTTACATTAAATTACTAATGCATATGGGGATTTACCGGATGCGTTGTTTGTTATATCCGGCCCCATTTAAATTGTTTAGATAGTATACTTTTGTTATGCTTCACCATCTTGCCATGTTTAACTACATTTAATATTGCTGGGTTCATAACCGAGAGAGAACTAAATAATTGATGTGGTGTTCCTCAATATGCAACTCATTGCATATTGAGCTCCACTTAATTTGTAGGATTGCTTGTGCACTTTGACATGCCATGCTTCATTAAACCGGACATGCATCATACTTGGTTGTGCATCATGCCATGTTATGCTTGGTTGTTTACTATGTTGTTTGCTTCTTTCCGGTGTTGTTTCTTCGGGCTAGTTCCGATAACGTCGCGTTTGTGAGGAACCGTTCGACTACGTCCGTTTGTCTTCTTCATGGACTCGTTCTTCTTCCTTGCGGGATCTCAGGCAAGATGACCATAACCTCGAAATAACTTCTATCTTTGCTTGCTAGTAGCTCGCTCTTTTGCTATGCCTATGCTGCAATATCTACCACTTGCTTGTCATGCCTCCCATATTGTTGAACCAAGCCTCTAACCCACCTTATCCTAGCAAACCGTTGTTTGGCTATGTTACCGCTTTGCTCAGCCCCTCTTATAGCATTGTTAGTTGCAGGTGAAGTTTGAAGTTTGTTCCTTGTTGGAACATGAAGATGTTGTCCCTTGTTGGAACATGTTTACTTGTTGGGATATCACAATATCTCTTATTCAATTAATGCATCTATATACTTGGTAAAGGGTGGAAGGCTCGGCCTTTTGCCTGGTGTTCTGTTCCACTCTTGCCGCCCTAGTTTCCGTCATATCGGTGTTATGTTCCCGGATTTTGCGTTCCTTACGCGGTTGGGTTATAATGGGAACCCCTTGACAGTTCGCCTTGAATAAAACTCCTCCAGCAAGGCCCAACCTTGGTTTTACCATTTGCCACCTAGCCTTTTCTTTCCCTTGGGTTCTGCAGACTCAAGGGTCATCTTTATTTAAACCCCCGGGCCAGTGCTCCTCTGAGTGTTGGTCCAACCTGTCAGCCGCCGGTGGCCACCAGGGGTAACTCTGGGCTGGCCTACCGGAAGTTTGGACAATCCGGTGTGCCCTGAGAACGAGATATGTGCATCTCCTATCAGGATTTGTCGGCACATCCGGGTGGCTTTGCTGGTCTTGTTTTACCATTGTCGAAATGTCTTGTAACCGGGATTCCGAGTCTGATCGGGTCTTCCCGCTAGAAGGAATATCCTTCGTTGACCGTGAGAGCTTGTCATGGGCTAAGTTGGGACACCCCTGCAGGGATTTGAACTTTCGAAAGCCATGCCCGCGGTTATGGGCAGATGGGATTTTGTTAATGTCCGATTGTAGAAAACCTGAAGTTGACCTTAATTAAAATACATCAATCGCGTGTGTAACCGTGATGGTCTCTTTCCGACAGAGTCCGGGAAGTGAACACGGTGTTGGAGTTATGCTTGACGTAGGTTGTTCTAGGATCACTTCTTGATCATAGTTGTTCGACTGTGCTTTTGCCTTCTCTTCTCGCTCTCATTTGCGTATGTTAGCCACCATAAATGCTAGTCGCTTGCTGCAGCTCCACCTTATACCTTTTACCCTTCCTATAAGCTTAAATAGTCTTGATCGCGAGGGTGTGAGATTGCTGAGTCCCCGTGGCTCATAGATACTTCCAAAACCAGCTTGCAGGTGCCGATGAGTTCGTGCAGATGACTCAACCAAGCTCAAGGAGGATCTCGATGAAGATCTTGTCCTTTGTGTTGTTTCGTTCTTGTGGATCAGTAGTGGAGCCCAGTTGGGGTCGATCGGGGGACCTTGTCGCTTTTGGGGTTCTCTTTTATTTTGGTTTCGTAGTCGGACCTTGATTGTATCTGGTTGATGTACTGCTTTATTCATGTAATTGTGTGAAGTGGCGATTGTAAGCCAACTATGTATTCTTTTCCCTTATTGTATTACATGGGTTGTTTGCGAAGATTACCTCACTTACGACATTGCTTTCAATGCGGTTATGCCTCTAAGTCGTGCTTCGACACGTGGGAGATATAGCCGCATCGAGGGTGTTACATCCTACCAAAGCAAAAGTGGTGATACCGGCACAGGAGATAATAACACTCCGGATAGTGCTGAAGACAACAACAATCCCCTCCAGCAAGATTTTGAGCAGGAGGATGAAGGAGCCAACTCTCCTGAGAGAGCGGCAAACAGAGAGGAGGAGGATGACAATTGCATCCCGCCCTCCGAAGATGAGGCAAGCCTCGGCGATGATGAATTTGCCGTACCAGAGGATCCCGTCGAACAAGAGCGCTTCAAGCGCCGGCTTACGGCCACGGCAAATAGCCTGAAGAAAATGCAGCAGCAGCTTCAAGCTGATCAAGATCTGCTAGCTGACAGATGGACTGAAGTCCTCGCGGCCGAGGAATATAAACTCGAGCGCCCCTCCAAGAATTACCCAAAGTGCAGGTTACTACCCCGACTGGAGGAAGAAGCGTATGATACGGCTGATCGGCCACCTCGTGGCTGCGATAGAGAGGCATTCCAGCCAAAAGCTCAGCCTCCACCCCGACGCCATTCAAATAAAAAGGCATGGGGAGATACGCCAGACCTATGAGGCATATTGGAGGACAAAGCAAAGCATGCAAGATCGATCTACGGATCACGATGGCGCACCACTCTGCGAGACGATAAACGTCACGCCAGATACAGTAAAAGCAAATCCAGCCGGGCCGAACATAGCGGGCAGGACCCATTCGAGCTGCGTCGCGATATAGCCCAATACAGAGGCACCGCACACCCCTTATGCTTCACAGACGATGTAATGGAACATGAATTCCCAGAAGGTTTCAAACCTGTAAATATTGAATCATACGACGGCACAACAGATCCCGCAGTATGGATTGAGGATTTCCTCCTCCACATCCACATGGCCCGCGGTGATGACTTACACGCTATCAAATACCTCCCACTAAAGCTCAAAGGACCAGCACGGCATTAGCTTAACAGCTTGCCAATGGACTCCATTAGCTGTTGGGAAGATCTGGAAGCCGCATTCATCGACAACTTTCAGGGCACTTATGTGCGACCACCAGACACCGATGACTTGAGCCACATAATTCAGCAGCCAGAAGAGTCGGCCAGGAAATTCTGGACTCGGTTCCTTACAAAGAAAAATCAAGTCGTCGACTGTCCGGATGCGGAGGCCTTAGCGGCTTTCAAACACAACATCTGAGATGAGTGGCTAGCCCGGCACCTTGGTCAGGAAAAGCCGAAATCTATGGCAGCTCTCACGACGCTCATGACCCGCTTTTGTGCGGGAGAAGATAGCTGGCTGGCTCGCAGTAATAACATATCAAAGAACCATGGTACCTCAGATACCAAGGATGGCAATAGCAGGTCACGTCGCAACAAACATAAGCGCCGCATTAACAGCGAAAATACTGAGGATACGACAGTCAATGCCGAATTCAAAGGCTCTAAACCCGGTCAACGAAAAAAGCCATTCAAACAAAGTACGCCGGGTCCGTCCAGCTTGGACCGTATACTCGATCGCTCGTGTCAAATACACGGCACCCTAGACTAGCTAGCCAATCACACCAACAGGGATTGTTGGGTGTTCAAGTAGGCCGGCAAGTTAATTGCCGAAAACAAGGACAAGGGGCCGCATAGCGATGACGAGGAGGAGCCCCGGCAGCCACACACTGGAGGACAGAAGAGGTTTCCCCCGCAAGTGCGGACGGTGAACATGATATAAGCAACCCACATCCCCAAGAGGGAGCGGAAGCGTGCGCTCAGGGACGTATATGCGTTGGAGCCAGTCGCCCCAAAGTTCAACCCTTGGTCCTCCTGCCCGATCACCTTTGATCGCAGGGACCACCCCACTAGTATCCGTCATGGCGGATTCTCCGCACTGGTCCTAGACCCAATCATTGATGGATTTCACCTCACTCAAGTCCTTATGGATGGCGGCAGCAGCCTGAACCTGCTTTATCAGGACACAGTGCGCAAAATGGGTATAGACCCCTCAAGGATCAAACCCACAAAAACGACCTTTAAGGGCGTCATTCCAGGTGTAGAGGCCCATTGCACAGGCTCAATTACACTGGAAGTGGTCTTCGGATCCCTGGATAACTTCCGAAGCGAAGAGTTAATCTTCGATATAGTCCCGTTCCACAGTGGTTATCGCGCGCTGCTCGGGCGAACCACATTTGCCAGATTCAATGTGGTACCGCATTATGCATACCTCAAGCTCAAGATGCCAGGACCTTGCAGAGTTATTACAGTTAATGGAAACACAGAGCGCTCTCTCCGAACAGAGGAGCACACCGCAGCCCTCGCAGCAGAAACGCAAAGCAGCCTTTCAAGGCAATCAACCAGTTTGGCGCTTCACAGCCCGGACACCTTCAAGCGCGCTCGGGGCAATCGGCAAATAGACCGCTTGGCACGATCTGAGCTCGCGTAGCAATACGGCGGCCACCCCAATCCTAGACCAGTGGCGAAACTCGTGCCGCGCGTACATAATTACACATTAAAAATACCATGGGCACAGGTGGGGAGGGGGGCACAACTGCGGCACGCCCCAAGACGTGGCCTAAACCGCACTAGGGGCTTCCCGTTTGGTTATTTTTCTTTTTTCTTCCAGGACCTTAATCTCTGGAAACACTGTCCGGCAGCACTATTTCCGAACACATGATGCAACAACCAAGGAGGCAGACAACTACGTTATACCACGGAATTCCCAGGTTGATTATAGTAATGAGTGAAATATTCAATTTACTATCATTCCTCAGCTTGCCCTTGGAAGGGACATAGTCCTACTCTTTGCTTATCGCACTAATAGTATCACTCTGCTTTAATGCAATTTTTTAATAAATAATGCATGACATTACGACTATTATTGCATTCTTGTTATATATATATATCTATGTGTTCATTAATGATGCCTTGGAACCGTACACTATGGTACGACCAATACACCAGGGGCTTACGTACCCCACAATGCGGTGTGAAAAGTCCGAACACTTTCACAAGTGCGGCACCCCGAACTTATAGCATCATATGCATCAGCTCCGAATCATGTCTTTGGTCAAATGTTGGGTTTGCCCGGCTCCTATGTTTTGGTACCTTACGTTCCACTCTATCGGCTAAGGTAGCGCTAGGAGAACTACTGCGATTGTGCCCCGGTTCTGCTGGGTTCAGCACCTCAGTAGAGAAAGCTAAAACTGACTGTCATGATAAGGCGAGAGACTGGTCGCTGTTCGGCGAGGTTTTCAAGTCCCTAAAGACTTATGCCGCTTAGAGCGAGGGGCCGGCCCTGTCCGGCTTAAAGGCGTGTATCGCGCCCCGAATTATGCCTTCTGAATACCAGGGGCTTCACCGAAATTTAAAATTATAGAATTCTATGGCTAAGTGAGAGTGATAAAGCATTATTAGTCCGGTTGCCTTGTTCGCTGTGCTGAGCACCTCCCTCGAAGGACCCAAACATGGGAACAAGAGTGCTCAGGTTTATCCCAAACACCCCAGCACTCGTGGCATGGGGGCAGAAGCCGAGGACTAGCCATCTCTCAGATTGGATAAACAGCCAAATAGAAGGTAATATTTTAAATTCCAACAAGCGTTGCATAGCGCATATGAAACAAGTTTTCATACATACAGGATAAAACGAGCAAGTCTCATTCAAATATTACATCTTTTTAACACTCGTCCGCTATGAGATGGGCACCCAGCAGAACACCCTCATAATACATCTTGGGGTGGCGGTGCTCCTTGCCCTCCGGTGGCCCCTCCTTGATCAGCTTCACGGCGTCCAGCTTGACCCACTGCAATTTCACACGGGCGAAAGCCTGGCGTGCACCTTCAATGCAGAAAGATCGCTTGACGACCTCCAGCCGCGGGCAGGCATCTACAAGCCGCCTCACCAGGCCGAAGAAGCCGTTCGGAAGGGCGTCGCTAGGCCACAACCGGACTATAAAGCTCTTCATAGCCTGATCCGCCGCCTTACGTAGCTCGACCATCTGCTTCAGCTGGTCGCTCATTGGCACCGGATGTTCGGCCTCAGCATACTGAGACCAGAAAAGCTTCTCCATCGAGCTTCCGTCCTCAGCCTGGTAAAATTGTGCGGCATCGGACACACTGCGGGGAAAACCTGCGAATGCTCCTGAAGAGCTCTGGATCCGAGTAAGTAATCAGTAATTTACTTTTACATGCTTGCTTTGCATATAGAAAGCCTTACCCGCCGCTATCTTCTTCATCGCGTGGATCTCTTGGAGGGCCTTTTGGGCTTCAGCCTTGGCACTTTTTACACTCTTGAGGGCCGCGGCAAGCTCAGACTCCCGCGTGTTTGAGTCAAGCTCCAACGCCTCGTGCTTCGCCACGAGAGCCTGGAGCTCTTGCTGCACCTCGCCCACCCGAGCCTCGTCCTTCTCTCGCTCGGTGCGCTCCTTGGCCGCTTTATCTTCGGCCTTGGTTAGCGCTTGCTTCAGGGTCGCCACCTCGGTCGTGGCCCCTGGCAAACATACGATGATCCTGTCATTTTGCAATCGCCTCCTCTTTTATATATACATATCTATAGACAGGGTATTACTTACCCTTGTTCTCCTCGAGCTGCCTCTTGGCAAGGCCGAGCTCTTTCCTGGACCCCTCGAGGTCCTGCTTCAGTATGGCGACCTCCGCAGTTAGTGCGGCGGACGCCAGCAGTGAAGCCTGCATATGCATATTGACACACTTATATTAGACTCCTGTGATATTATTTGATCCACTAATACATTTTAAAACACTTACCTCGAAGCCTGTTAGAAGGCTGGCACAGGCTTCAGTCAATCCGCTCTTGGCGGACTGAACCTTTTGGATCACCGCACTCATGATAGTGCGGTGCTCCTTGTCGATGGAAGCGCGGCGAAGCGCTTCCAGCAGATTGTCCGGCGCCTCTGGATGGACAGAGGTCACCGGCACAGGCGTCTTGCCCCTCTTAGAAGGAGGCCGCCTGTCCGAGCCTGGAGCCGCTGGACGTTCCGGCGCAGTGTTCGGCTGAGGGCCGAACTCAGAGCTCTTAGGGGCCCCATCCCCTCGGCTCCCGGAGTCCGGAAGGTCGCCTTGAGGCGCCTCCGGGACTGTCTCCCCTCGATCCGGTGCCTCTTGAAACAACACCTCGGCGTCGTCGGCAGGATGAGGGGAGGTGGCGGTCGGGACTGGATCGCTATCCATGTCCGACAAGCCCAAGGAGCCGTCCGACGATACATCGATACTGGCTCGTGGCAGCCTGGATAATTGTGTTCGGCGTTAGGGAAAGCAGTGCGACAAAGGAATCCTATGGGTTACTCTGGTATTCGAATACTTATGATCTCCCCGGGGGCTTGGCCCTGGGCAACCACTCGTCTTCGCTTTCGTCGGCGGCGGTGGAGCTGTCCGGAAGGAGAGTCCTTCCCTTCTTGGACCCTTCAGCCCCCCAATTGGGGCGGCCTTCTTTTTCCTATCTCTCCCAGTCGGTGGGGGAGCATCTTCTTCTTCTTCTTCCTCGTCTTTGGGGGAAGAGTGCGCCGCAGAGTCATCGGACGATGAGTCCAACGACGCCTGGCGTCGGGAACTCTTTCGGGTTCCCTTGGCCTTCTTGGTCTTCTCCGGCACCGTATAAGGGGCCGGAGTCAACATCTTCGCCAGAAGAGCGTCTATGGGGCCTTCGGGCAAAGGAGCCGGACAGTCGAACTGTCCGGCCATCTTCTGCCAGTCCTGTCAAAGGTACGGGAGTTTAGATCCCGCATAGAGTCAATCTATAAAAAAATAAGTATCCTGTGAAAGGTAAAGCAGCTTACTGCACTAGCTTGGCGCTTCGCGCTGAATCCGTGATCCTTAGTAATAGGAGGGGGGACCTCGACACTTTTGAACAGCACCCTCCAGGCATCTTCATGAGTCGTGTCGAAGAGCCTGTTCAGAGTTCGATGCTGCGCCGGGTCGAACTCCCACAAGTTGAACTCCCGTTTTTGGCATGGGAGTATCCGGCGGATGAGCATAACTTGGACTATGTTGACAAGCTTGAGCTTCTTGTTCACCATGTTTTGAATACATGTTTGGAGTCCGGTTAGCTCTTCTGAACTACCCCAGGATAGACCCTTCTCTTTCCAGGAGGTGAGCCGCGTGGGGATGCCAGATTGGAACTCGGGGGCCGCTGCCCATACAGGGTCGCGTGGCTCGATGATGTAGAACCACCCCGATTGCCACCCCTTTATGGTTTCCACAAAGCAGCCCTGGAGCCATGTTATGTTGGGCATCTTGCCCACCATGGCACCTCCGCACTCTGCCTGGCGGCCGCCCACCACCTTCGGCTTGACATTGAAGGTCTTCAGCCATAAGCCGAAGTGGGGCTTGATGCGGAGGAAGGCCTCGCACACGACAATAAACGCCGAGATGTTGAGGATGAAGTTCGGGGACAGATCGTGGAAATCCAGGACGTAATAGAACATGAGCCCCTGGACGAATGGATGGGGAGGGAATCCCAGTCCGCGGAGGAAATGGGTGAGGAATACTACCCTCTCATGGGGCCTGGGGGTGGGGATGAGCTGCCCCTCATCTGGGAGCCGGTGCGCGATGTCGTCGGGTAGGTATCCGGCTCTCCTCAGTTTCTTGATGTCTCCCTGCGTGACGGAGGAGACCATCCACCTGCCTCCCGCTCCGGACATGGTTGGAGAAGGTTGAGGTGGGAAGTGTGGACTTGGGCGCTAGAGCTCGAGTGTGCGAAAACGGATGAGCAAAGGAGGAAGAGGGCGTGGATAGAAAGGTGAATCTTATCCCTTTATATGGGCGAACGGAGCTAAGCGTCCCCACTTGCCTTGTAAAACTCGCTTATCCCCCAAGCGCCGCAATTGATGGCGCGGTTGGGTTACCCACGCCCGTATTAATGAGAATCCCGTAATAAGGGGACACGATCTCTGCTTTGACAAGACGTGTCGAAAAACTGCCTCGCGTCATGTGCTGGGCCGGTTAAAGGGAACGGTTCGAATAATCACTGGGCCATGGCATGACGTCATACTGTTAAGACAAGTCAGCAAATTATATCTGCGAAAATATTATTCTCTCTACGGTGGAATGTGGAACTTATTTTGCAGGGTCGGACACTGTCCTCGTATTCAAATTCTTCTGTGATGTATTCGGAGAAGGAACCCGCCTTGCAATGCCGAAGACAATACTGCGCACCGGACTCATCGTCATTGAAGCCTGGTTCAGGGGATACTGAGGGAGTCCTGGATTAGGGGGTCTCCGGACAGCCGGACTCTCTCCATTGGCCGGACTGTTAGACTATGAAGATGCAAGATTGAAGACTTCGTCTCGTGTCCGGATGGGACTCTACTTGGCGTGGAAGGCAAGCTAGGCAATACGGATATGGATATCTCCTCATTTGTAACCGACCTTATGTTACCCTAACCCTCTCCGGTGTCTATATAAACCGAAGGGTTTTAGTCTGTAGGACAACAACCACAACATACAATCATACCATAGGCTAGCTTCTACGGTTTAGCCTCTCTGATCTCGTGGTAGATCTACTCTTGTACTACCCATATCATAATTATCAATCAAGCAGGACGTAGGGTTTTACCTCCATCAAGAGGGCCCGAACCTGGGTAAAACATTGTGTCCCCTGCCTCCTGTTGCCATCCGGCCTAGACGCACAGTTCGGGACCCCCTACCCGAGATCCGCCGGTTTTGACACCGACATATGCCATGCTGTGTACCAGTCCTATTGTATACCTTAGCATGATTTTGGCAAGGGAGTACAATAGTGATCCAGCAGTAGATCACTGGACAACGATCAAAATTATCCTTATAGGACTAAGGAAATATTTCTCAGTTATGGAGGTGATAAAAGAGTTCGTCGTAAAGAGTTATGTCGATGCAAGCTTTTTACACCGATCTAGATGACTCTAAGTCTCGATCTAGATACTAAAGGAAATATGCCCTAGAGGCAACAATAAAGTTATTATTTATTTCCTTATTTCATGATAAAAGTTTATTATTCATGCTAGAATTGTATTAACCACAAACATAATACATGTGTGAATACATAGACAAACAGAGTGTCACTAGTATGCCTCTTCTTGACTAGCTCGTTGATCAAACATGGTTATGTTTCCTAACCATAGACATGAGTTGTCATTTGATAAATGGGATCACATCATTAGGACAATGATGTGATTGACTTGACCCATTTCGTTAGCTTAGCACTTGATCGTTTTAGTTTACTGCTATTGCTTTCTTCATGACTTATACATGTTCCCATGACTATGAGATTATGCAACTCCTGATTACTAGAGGAACACTTTGTGTACTACCAAACGTCACAACGTAACTGGGTGATTATAAAGGTGCTCTACAGGTGTCTCCGATGGTACTTGTTGAGTTGGCATAGATCGAGATTAGGATTTGTCACTCCGATTGTCGGAGAGGTATCTCTGGGCCCTCTCGGTAATATACATCACTATAAGCCTTGCAACCAATGCAACTAATGAGTTAGTTGCGGGATGATGCATTACGGAAACGAGTAAAGTGACTTGCCGGTAACGAGATTGAACTAGGTATTGAGATACCGACGATCGAATATCGGGCAAGTAACATACCGATGACAAAGGGAACGACGTATGTTGTTATGCGGTTTGACCGATAAAGATCTTCGTAGAATATGTAGGAGCCAATATGAACATCCAGGTTCCGCTATTGGTTATTGACCGGAGACGTGTCTTGGTCATGTCTACAGAGTTCTCGAACCCGTAGGGTCCGCACGCTTAACGTTCGGTGATGATCGGTATTATGAGTTTATGTGATTTGATGTACCGAAGGTAGTTCAGAGTCCCGGATGAGACCAGGGACATGACGAGGAGTCTCGAAAAGGTCGATACGTAACGATCGATATATTGGACGACTATATTCGGACATCGGAAAGGTCCCGAGTGATTCGGGTATTTTTTGGAGTACCGGGGAGTTACGGGAATATGGGGAAGAAGTATTGGGCCTCATGTGCCAAGTGGTGGAAGAGAGGAGGCAGGGTGCGCGACCCCCTAGCCCAAACCGAATTGGACTAGGGGGCCGCCCCCCTTTCCGCCTTTCCTCCCTCTCCTTCCTTCTCCCCTTCCCCCTTCCTTTCCTCCTCCTAGTAGGAGTATTAAAGGGGAGTCCTACTCCTACTAGGAGGAGGACTCCTCCTCCTGGCACGCCCTACAGGGGCCGGCCGGCCTCCCCCTTGCTCCGTTATATACGGGGGCAGGGGGGCACCCTAGAACACACAATTTGATCACTGATCCCTTAGCCGTGTGCGATGCCCCCTCCACCATAATCCACCTCGATCATATCGTAGCGGTGCTTAGGCGAAGCCCTGCGTCGGTAGCAACATCATCACCGTCATCACACCATCGTGCTGACAGAAATCTCCCATGAAGCTCTACTGGATCGGAGTTCGTGAGATGTCATCGAGCTGAATGTGTGCTAAACTCGGAGGTGTCGTGCGCTCGGTACTTGGATCGGCCGGATCATGAAGACGTTCGACTACATCAACCACATTCTCGTAACGCTTCCGCTTACGGTCTACGAGGGTACGTGGACGATACTCTTCCCTCTCGTTGCTATGCATCACCATGATCTTGCATGTGCGTAGGATTTTTTTTTGAAATTACTACGTTCCCCAACAGTGGCATCCAAGCCAGGTTTATGCGTAGATGTTATATGCACGAGTAGAACACAAGTGCGTAGTCATACTGCTTACCAGCATGTCATACTTTGGTTTGGCGGTATTGTTGGATGAAGTGGCCCAGACCGACATTACGCGTACGCTTACGCAAGACTGGTTCTACCGACGTGCTTTGCACAGAGGTGGCTGGTGGGTGTCAGTTTCTCCAACTTTAGTTGAACCGAGTGTGACTACGCCCGGTCCTTGTTGAAGGTTAAAACATCACTAACTTGACAAAATATCATTGTGGTTTTGATGTGTAGGTAAGAACGGTTCTTGCTCAGCCCGTAGCAGCCACGTAAAACTTGCAACAACAAAGTAGAGGACGTCTAACTTGTTTTTGCAAGGCATGTTGTGATGTGATATGGTCAAGGCATGATGCTATATTTTATTGTATGAGATGATCATGTTTTGTAATGGAGTTATCGGCAACTAGCAGGAGCCATATGGTTGTTGCTTTATTGTATGCAATGCAATCGCCCTGTAATCACTTTATTTTATCACTAAACGGTAGCGATAGTCGTGAAAGCAATATTTGGTGAGACAACAACGATGCTATGATGGAGATCAAGGTGTCGTGCCGGTGAGGATGGTGATCATGACGGTGCTTTGGAGATGGAGATCAAAGGCACAAGATGATGATGGCCATATCATATCACTTATATTGATTGCATGTGATGTTTATCCTTTATGCATCTTATTCTGCTTGATTGGCGGTAGCATTATAAGATGATCTCTCACTAAATTTCAAGGTACAAGTGTTCTCCCTGAGTATGCACCATTGCCAAAGTTCGTCGTGCCGAGACACCATGTGATGATTGGGTGTGATAAGCTCTATGTTCATATACAACGGGTGCAAGCCAGTTTTGCACACACAGAAATACTCGGGTTAAACTTGACGAGCCTAGCATATGCAGATATGGCCTCGGAACACTGGAGACCGAAAGGTCGAGCGTGAATCATATAGTAGATATGATCAACATAATGATGTTCACCATTGAAAACTACTCCATCTCACGTGATGACCGGACATGGTTTAGTTGATTTAGACCACGTGATCATTTAGATGACTAGAGGGATGTCTATCTAAGTGGGAGTTCTTAAGTAATATGATTAAATTGAACTTTAATTTATCATGAACTTAGTCCTGATAGTATTTGCATAACTATGTTGTAGATCAATAGCTCGCGATGTTGCTCTCCGTTTATTTTTTGATATATTCCTAGAGAAAACTAAGTTGAAAGATGTTAGTAGCAATGAAGAGATTGGATCCGTGATCTAAGGATTATTCTCATTGCTGCACAGAAGAATTATGTCCTTGATGCACCGCTAGGTGACAGACCTATTGCAGGAGCATATGCAGACGTTATGAACGTTTAGCAAAGCTCGGTATGATGACTACTTGATAGTTTAGTGCACCATGCTTTACGGCTTAGAATCGAGACTTCAAAAATGTTTTGAATGCCACAGAGCATATAAGATGTTCCAAGAGTTGAAATTAGTATTTCAGACTAATGCCCATGTCGAAAGGTATGAGACCTTTGACAAGTAATTTGCCTACAAGATGGAGGAGAATAACTCAGCTAGTGAGCATGTGCTTAGAATGTCTGAGTACTACAATCACTTGAATCAAGTGGAAGTTAATATTCTAGATAAGATAGTGATTGACAGAGTTCTCTAGTCGCTACCACCAAGTTACTAGAACTTCGTGATTAACTATAATATGCAAGGGATAACGAAAACGAATCCCAAGCTCTTCGTGATGCTGAAATCGACGAAGGTAGAAATCAAGAAAAGCATCAAGTGTTGGTGGTTGATAAGACCACTAGTTTCAAGAGAAGGGGAAGGGGAACTTCAAAAAGAACATCAAGTAAGTTGCTGCTCCCGTGAAGAAGCCCAAAGCTAGACCCAAGCCTGAAACTGAGTGCTTCTACTGCAAAGGAAATTGTCACTGGAAGTGGAACTGCCCTAGATACTTGGTGGATAAGAAGGATTCCAAAGTGAACAAAGGTATATTGGATATACATGTTATTGATGTGTAGTTTACTAGTGTTTATAGCAACCCCTCGACATTTGATACTGGTTCAGTTGCTAAGAGTATTAACTCGAAACGGGAGTTGCAGAATGAAAAGAAACTAGTTAAAGGCGAGGTGACGATGTGTGTTGGAAGTAGTTCCAAGATTGATATGATCATCATCGCACACTCTCTTTACCTTCGGGATTAGTGTTGAACCTAAAATAAATGTTATTTTGTGTTTCTGTTGAGCATAATATGATTGGATCGTGTTTATTGCAATACAATTATTCATTTAAGTTAGAGAATAATTGTTATTTTGTTTACATGAATAAAACCTTCTATGGTCATACACCCAATAAAAATGGTTTGTTGGATCTTGATCGTAGTGATACACATATTCATAATATTGAAGCTAAAAGATGCAAAGTTAATAATGATAGTGCAACTTATTTGTGGCACTGCCGTTTAGGTCATATTGGTGTAAAGCGCATGAAGAAAATTCATGCTGATGGGCTTTTGGAATCGCTTGATTATGAATCAGTTGATGCTTCGAACCATGCCTCATGGGCAAGATGACTAAGACTCCATTCTTCGGAACAATGGAGCAAGCAACAGACTTGTTGGAAATAATACATACTGATGTATGCAGTCCGATGAGTGTTGAGGCTCATGGCAGGTATCGTTATTTTCTGACCTTCACAGATGATTTTAGAAGATATGGGTATATCTTCTTGATGAAACATAAATCTGAAACATTTGAAAAGTTCAAATAATTTCAGAGTGAAGGGGAAAATCATCATAACAAGAAAATAATGTTTCTACGATCTGATCGTGGAGGAGAATATTTGAGTTATGAGTTTGGTCTTCATTTGAAACAATGCGGAATAGTTTCGCAACTCACGCCACCTGGAACACCACAGTGTAATGGTGTGTCCGAACATCGTAACCGTACTTTATTAGATATGGTGCAATCTATGATGTCTCTTACCGATTACCATTATCGTTTTGGGGTTATGCATTAGAGACAGCGACATTCACGTTAAATAGGGTACCATCTAAATTCGTTGAGACAATGCCATATGAACTGTGGTTTGGCAAGAAACCAAAGTTGTCGTTTCTTAAAGTTTGGGGTTGCGATGCTTATGTGAAAAAGTTTCATCCTGATAAGCTCAAACCCAAATCGGAGAAATGTGTCTTCATAGGATACCCAAAGGAGACAGTTGGCTACACCTTCTATCATAGATCGAAAGACAAGACATTCATTGCTAAGAATGGATCCTTTCTAGAGAAGGAGTTTCTCTCGAAAGAAGTGAGTGGGAGGAAAGTAGAACTTGATGAGGTAACTGTACCTGCTCCCTTATTGGAAAGTAGTTCATCACAGAAATCTGTTCCTGTGACTCCTACACCAATTAGTGAGGAAGCTAATGATGATGATCATGTAACTTTAGATCAAGTTACTACCGAACCTCGTAGGTCAATGAGGGAGTCCTGGATTAGGGGGTGTTCGGATAGCCGAATTATACCTTCAGCCGGACTCCTGGACTATGAAGATACAAGATTGAAGACTCCGTCCCATGTCCGGAAGGGATTTTCCTTGGCGTGGAAGGCAAGCTTGGCGATACGGATGTTCAGATCTCCTACCATTGTAACCGACTCTATGTAACCCTAACCCTATCCGGTGTCTATATAAACCGGGGGTTTTAGTCCGTAGGACAACATACACATCAACAATCATACCATAGGCTAGCTTCTAGGGTTTAGCCTCTCTGATCTCGTGGTAGATCAACTCTTGTATTACCCATATCATCAATATTAATCAAGCAGGACATAGGGTTTTACCTCCATCGAGAGGGCCCGAACCTGGGTAAAACTTCGTGTCCCCTGCCTCCTGTTACCATCCGGCCTAGACGCACAGTTCGGGACCCGCTACCCGAGATCCGCCGGTTTTGACACCGACATTGGTGCTTTCATTGAGAGTTCCTCTGTGCCGTCGCCGTCCGGCCCGATGGCTCCTACGATCATCAATGGCGATGCAGTCCAGGGTGAGACCTTCCTCCCCGGACAGATCTTCGTCTTTGGCGGCTTCGCACTGCGGGCCGATTCACTTGGCCATCTAGAGTAGATCGAAAGCTACGCCCCTGGCCGTCAGGTTAGATTCGGAAGTTTAAACTACACGACCGACATCCGCGGGGACTTGATCTTCGACGGATTCGAACCACTGCCGAGCGCGCCGCTCTGTCACGACGAGCATGATCTAGCTCTGCCGCCGAACAGAGCCCTGGAGGCCGCACCCGCATCGGCTCCGACCCCTAGTTCGGAGTCGACCGCGCCGATCGAGGATGGGCGGTTGGACGCCACCTCGGGGGCTGCGATCCCAACGGCGGTTGAGCCAAACACCAGCCCCGTACTCTGCAAGACTCGTGACTCCATGGAGCCGGATTCTTCTCCGGACTCCGAACCCTCCGTGCCCCTACCGAGCGAATCCGATTGGGCGCCGATCATGGAGTTCACGGCCGCGGACGTCTTTAAGCACTCGCCTTCCAGCGACATCCTGAAATCACTAAAGTCTCTCTCTTTGTCAGGAGAGCCTGGCCGGACTACGGTCAGCAAGGTTGGGGTACGGACGATGAAGAAATTCAAAACCCACCCACCACCCACTTTGTAGCCACTGTCGACAACTTAACCGACATGATCGATGTCGGTGTCAAAACCGGCGGATCTCGGGTAGTGGGTCCCGAACTGTGCGTCTAGGCCGGATGGTAACAGGAGGCAGGGAACACGATGTTTTACCCAGGTTCGGGCCCTCTTGATGGAGGTAAAACCCTACGTCCTGCTTGATTAATATTGATGATATGGGTAGTACAAGAGTAGATCTACCACGAGATCAAGGAGGCTAAATCCTAGAAGCTAGCCTATGGTATGATTGTTGATGTGTATATATATTGTATATCCATCGACTAGCCTGGCCTCGGTTTATATAATGCACCGGAGGCCTAGGATAACAAGAGTCCTAGCCGAATACGCCGGTGGGGAGAAGTCCTTGTCTTGATCGCCAAGTCTTGTGGAATCTTCCTTGTATGCGGTAGCCGTCCGAACTGGCCCATGAGTATACGGCCACGGGGGTCCTCGGCCCAATCTAATAGATCGGGAGACGACGTGGTGAGTACCCCCTAGTCCAGGACACCATCAGTAGCCCCCTGAACCGGTCTTCAAGTTAGGGACGCTCCTTGATTCTTCCAAACTGTTCTTCATCTTCGGTTGCGGGTCTTGAAAACTGGTTCAACAAATCTTCTTTATCTTCGATCTTGAGGATCGCCGAAATGCATTCGACGAGTTTACACGTCGGGTATCCGAGGAGCCCCTTTAAGTTTCCGGCCTTTATCAATGCCTTGTTTATTTTTATGCCACACCTCGGGTTTGAAGTTGTTCCCAGGAGGCAGGGTCCTCTTGCGTCCGAGCTCCAACGCCGGACTGCATTCGAGGTATCTTTTGCAGCCGAGCACCAACGCCGGACCGCTTCCCAGCTCTAGCGCCGGAGTGTATCCGAGCTCCAACACCGGACTATGTATCCGAGCTCCAACGCCGGACTGTATATGCGAGCTCCAACGCCGAAATATATCCGAGCTCCAACGCCGGACTGTGTCCAGGCTCCAATGCCGGACTATATCCGAGGTGTCATATCACCTTGGTTCAAAAAAGTTGAAGGAGTTTAGCCGAGCTTAATGCCGGAAATGCCCTCTATGGAGCCAGCCACTAGCGCCCGAGCTTTATGCCGGACTGCTTCCGAGGTGGTGCACCACCCCGACTATGGGCTGATTTTTTGTCAATATTTTTCATTGGTGCAATGTATTCTCTGCCGAGATATATAGCCAGTAGCCCTCAAGGTGTGTATCGGTCTAAAACCCGAGATGCACATGAAGGATGCCATAAGACCGCTGATCCCAGTAGCCGCTGAGACTCAGGTTGATTTGCAAAATCGGCCTGAGGATCAAGTCCTAGCTCGGCAGAATACTTCGGGACACAAAAGCGGCGTGCTCAGTCCTCAAGACTCAGGTTGGGTGCGGCCGACCAACCTGAGGATCAAAATCTCCTCGGAAACTATATTGCACATAAAATTTTCTGCATTGGACAAGCAATGCAGTAGCCCCCGAGACACTGGTCGGGTGGCAACACCAGATCAGGGGATCGATGTGCCCCTTTAATATTTGTAAATAATAAGCCCGAAGCCCAGTAGCCCCCGAGCCTTAATGCGGGCACGGGTGGCCGAATTAAGGATCAATATCCATAGTAAAATCACAAATTATGTGTAATGACTCTATGTATCCAAGTACTTTACGTCATTAATGCTCGGATCCGCATTGTACAAAACTTTGTTGACCGACCATCGGCTTCCACCTCCTTGGCCAGTAGCCGAGGAGTGTTTGTCCTACTTTATAAAGCCTTTATGAGGGCAAAGATTTACGACAAACAAGGCAATCTGGCCACATGGTTTTATAAACAAAGGTACGCAGAGAGATATGTTATATTACTGTTTAACAGAAGAAATGTATTCCAAAGAAAATAGTCCCGCTATCGTGTTCCTTTCTTTGGGTTGTCATGCTAAGCATGATCATGAAACCTCAGCTCGAATGTAAGAGCAAAATATCGAGGATTTAGTTTGGGAGGCCAGTTAATAGCCACCGGTAGTGTTCGGCGACAGTCGAGGTCAAGCAGTAAACACTTCGGCCAATGTTATGAATGGCCCGTCATAGTCATCGGATCGCTGACCAGTTTACGCTTATTGTGATAGTCAGTTTTCGGCTTTCTCCACTAAGGTGCTTAACCATGTGAGCTGGAAGCACAATCGCAGTGGTTCTCCCTTTCCACGCCTAGCCGAACAAAACGGAACGTAGGAAGCAAGTGCAGGAGCCGGGCAACCCAACTATTGACCGAAGACACAATTCGAAACCGATGCATATATAGCAATATCTGAGAATGTTTTTGCCGAATCCCTAGGGGTGTCCGGTGTTGCACTGCAAGACTAATGTTGGAAAAGCACAAATAGTTTAAAAGTGCCAAAAGGCTTGGAAAACCAAGAAACGTCAGTAAAAACATGACGTCCGAACAATATCAAGTGTTCGGTGCCAATCCCAAAGTTGGTCTTAGAAAAAAGAAGTGCTTCTGTTGTGCTTTAACATGATACATCCTATCTCAAGACTTCGAGCGGGTCAGCCTACGGCTTCAACCTCCTATCCCGAGGGCGGAGTACTTCTCATCAGGCCAGTTTAGCAAACTAAACTCTAGCGGCTTTGAGAGAGAAATTAGGCTCCCCGGCTAGTGACCGCACACTCGTGTCGAAAAAAGGAGTGATAAATAATAATAAAACTTTGCAACGACTAAGAAGAAGAACACTTATTATAAAATGGCTCAAATAAACTTAAGAGCCCCCAAGTGACTTGGGTAGAAGAATGATTGCATGTACCGAAGTACTTATATCATATCTATGTTCAACCGAACTTTAAATGCGTCTTAACCGACCATCAGCTTCTCCCTCTTCGGTCAAGGACCGAAAAGTGTTATGTACTCCATCGGTCGAGAATATCGACGGTGTTTCCAATAACCAGGCAATCAGGCCATAAGGCTGTAATAGACAAAGCGCGCTCAGGGAACTTATGCTATATTACTGTGAAGTGTAAGAAGCATCTTCGAAGAAAATAGTATCCCCACCAATACCTTTCTTCGGTGCTCATTGTTATTATGAGACTTGTGCAATAGATTTTTTGTACTCATGAGTTCCGTTGTGTGCCGACCATCATTGAAAACTATAAGAGCGCTAGCTTTCGGCTTCACCCAGTCTGAGGTCCGGCTCGGTTGACCCGATCGTGACAATCGCAGAGGTGCTCCCTTTACTCCCTAGCCGAACAATCGGGAATGTAGGGGTAAACACAGGAGTGAGGCAACCCAGCTTGCAAATCGCTTAAGTCAATATGGTGCATATTGTGGCATAATACACGAACAAGGAACGAAGCCGTACAAGTATAATCATATGCAAGAGGAAAAGCTTCATAAATGAAGCCCCCAAGTGAATTGGGTCCTTGAATTTGTGTGTCACAAACAAAGTTTGGACAAGGAAATTTTTTACAAGCAACTTTTTTCCAAAGAAGTATAATGCTTGGTCGAACCGAACGCAAGTTAGAAATTAAAGCTTTGAGCATGAAAGCGACTTAGCTGGTTAATGTGTTCGGTATTGATGATGTGGTCCGAGCTTGATGCGGGGCAAGGTTCCATCCCTCAAGCCGTTCCCGAGGTGGCGGAGCGGAGAGCTTGACACGCCGAAGTGGTGACATAGCACGATCAATGCAGACCGGCAGAGTGACGCCGAAGTCCCCGGATCATTTTCCTGTGCACAAAAAATAGTGCAAACCGGAGATAATAGTAATAATGATAATTAAAAAAAAAATCATTGCATAATAAATAATTTGTGCAAAGTGAGTAATAAAAGAAATATGGCCTGGCGCCGAAGTCAATGTCGATGCAGGGCGTCGGCGTGACGCGGTGAAGGCGTGGCAAAGCCTGAATTCACAGGTCGGTCCGAGCTCCGGATGCGGTGTTCGCCGGACTATGTACGGAAACTGACCGAACCACCATGCGACTGTCGTTAATGCGGCCACCATTTGATAGACCTATGTACATATGATGGACAAACCAGAGTAATAATTTCTTGGGAAAAATGAACCCAAACAAGCAAAAAATATTGGGATTAATAGCACCTGGTTTATTTGTTGTAGCAATCCGAAGGAAGATGATTCCTAAAATTCGGACCCGCTCCGCACACCCATTGCCTGATGGGCGATAAAACGATGGCATGGCAATGCTGGTAAAGGTTGACTCGCCGAGGCAAAGCCCTCGGCCTAGCTAACGTGACGAAGCTGGTCGGCTAGTGACGCCGAAGTGTCCGGAGTAGGTTGATGAAGAGATGGCGAAGCCCCCGGTCCAGCCGAGATGTCGAAGCCTCGATGTCAGCCGATGAGTCGAAGTAGGTCGGCGTGATGGACACCAGCTTGAAGAAGCAATAGTGCGGCCCTGTCGATGCAGGTCGTGACGTGGTCGATGCCAGCTTGATGAAGCGACCGTGGGGCGATGCCGGTATGCCCGCTCCGTGTAATCCATGGGGCGGCGATGTTGGTGATGATTTATCCTTCGCGATGCCGGGCTCTTGTTCGGCTTGCCGAGATGATGATCCGAAGAAGTTGAGCTCGGCTCAACAAAGTGACGCCGTGTCTAGCGCAGGTCGGCAGCCGTGGAGTAATATTGTCGGACTGGTTTGACACCAGCATGACGTTGAAGATCATGTTCAAAAGATCTTACAGTTAGTAGGATGTGTTCGGGAACAAAACACAATACCCCATACAAAACTTCCTTCAAAAGGGATGTCCGAAATCCTGTTCATGAAAAAGATGAACTCGGGTCGGATTCGTTTTCACGCAGAAAACAGATCCGAAAAGTGATGCGCTAATCGGAAGGTTCCCGGAGTTTGGACGGTCAGATCGAGCCGAAATTTTGAGAGGTGGTAGATATAGGAATTCCGCAGCCGATCAACGATTGGATCTTCCAAAGGACGTCCGAGCTAGAAGCTGGACACCACGCCCTAAACTCATCCAAATTCCCGTCCAGATTTGACAGGGCTCCGGTATATCGTGGATTGCCAGAGATTCCTCCATCGGAACTCGACAAAATTTTCCAGGGTTGTTGTAGACTCAATTCCGCACAATTCTACCAAAGCGATCGTCAAAGCGATACTCGAGGAGGTGGTGGTGGCAAATACGAGTTCACTGTCCAAAAAAACAGCACGGTCGCTTGAGGGCAATGTTGACGTTGAGCCCCCGAGCTCCATAGATGATTCCTCCGTGATCTTGATAGAGATCGGAGTTGATGTTTGATGAAGGCCCTCGTCCGGACATGGTGATCCGAACACGGGGCGCAATTCTTGGTCGATCCAAGGTGACCAGTTGAGCTGGTGACAAAGATGCTGAAGTCACAGTTGATCTGCAGGCGAGCCATCGATCCTTTTGTCGATCACACAGCGGAACTCTCAATGAAAGCACCAATGTCGGTGTCAAAACCGGCGGATCTCGGGTAGTGGGTCCCGAACTGTGCGTCTAGGCCGGATGGTAACAGGAGGCAGGGAACACGGTGTTTTACCCAGGTTCGGGCCCTCTTGATGGAGGTAAAACCCTACGTCCTGCTTGATTAATATTGATAATATGGGTAGTACAAGAGTAGATCTACCACGAGATTAAGGAGGCTAAACCCTAGAAGCTAGCCTATGGTATGATTGTTGATGTGTATATATTGTATATCTATCGACTAGCCTGGCCTCGGTTTATATAATGCACCGGAGGCCTAGGATAACAAGAGTCCTAGCCGAATACGCCGGTGGGGAGAAGTCCTTGTCTTGATCGCCAAGTCTTGTGGAATCTTCCTTGTATGTGGTAGCCGTCCGAACTGGCCCATGAGTATACGGTCACGGGGGTCCTCGGCCCAATCTAATATATCGGGAGACGACGTGGTGAGTACCCCCTAGTCCAGGACACCGTCACTCGACTTCGACTCCGAAGACATCGACGGTATGGACACCGATGAAGGAGATGATGAAGAACCAGCGCCCACTAGGCCCTGGAAAGCCACCTCGTCATATGACATATACATGGTGGACACCCCAAAAGAGGGAGAGGGCGATGGAACAACGGAGGATGATCCCTCCAAGAAACAGCAAAAGCGCCGGCGTCAGCGCTGCCGCTCAAAATCCCGCCAACACAAAAACGGCGATTCCAGCACGGGCGATAATAATACCCCGGAAAGCGCCGAAGAACATCCCCCCGAGCAAGATTTAGCACAGGAGGATGGAGAAACCAGCCCTCATGAGAGAGCGGCCGACAGAGAGGTTGAGGACAATAATTGTATGCCTCCCTCCGAAGACGAGGCAAGCCTCGACGACGACGAATTCGCCGTGCCAGAGGATCCCGTCGAACAAGAGCGTTTTCAACGCAGGCTTATGGCCACGGCAAGAAGCCTCAAGAAAAAACAGCAACAACTTAAAGCTGATCAAGATCGGCTAGTCGATAGATGGACTGAAGTCCTTGCGGTTGAAGAGCATAAACCCGAACGCCCCTCCAAGTGCTACCCGAAGCGCAGGTTGCTACCCCGATCAGAGGAGGAAGCACTCGACGCGGTCGACAGGCCACCTCGTGGCCGCGACAGAGAGGCCTCATGGCCCTCCACCCAAGCCGTACCCCGTACCAAGGCACGGGAATATGCGCCAGACTTACGAGACATGTTGGAGGACAAGACAAGGCAAGCAAGATCGATCTACGGATCGCGTAGGCACCCCATGGCTCGAGACGACAACCATCACGCCGGTCACAAATTCGGCAGGGCCGAACACAGTAGACAAAGGTCATTGGAGCTACGTCATGATATCGCCCAATACAGAGGCGCCGCACACCCATTGTGCTTCACAGACGAAATAATGGATCATCAAATCCCCGAGGGTTTCAAACCCGTAAACACCGAATCATATGATGGCTCAACAGATCCCGCGGTATGGATCGAGGATTATCTCCTTCATATCCACATGGCCCGCGGCAATGATTTCCACGCCATCAAATACCTCCCACTCAAGCTTAAAGGACTAGCCCGGTAGTGGCTTAACAGCTTGCCAACAGGGTCAATCAGCTGTTGGGAGGACCTGGAAGCCGCATTCCTCGACAATTTCCAGGGCACTTATGTGCGACCCCCAGACGCTGACGACCTAAGCCACGTAATTCAGCAGCTAGACGAATCGGCCAGGCAATTCTGGACACGGTTCCTAACAAAGAAAAATCAAATACTCGACTGTCCGGACGCAGAGGCCTTAGTAGCCTTCAAGCATAATATCCGTGACGAGTGGCTTGCCCGGCACCTAGGACAAGAGAAGCCGGAATCTATGGCAGCACTCACGGCACTCATGACCCGCTTTTGCACGGGAGAAGACAGCTAGCTTGCTCATAGCAACAATATGACCAAGAACCCTGGTAATTCGGACACCAGGGACAGTAGTGGCAGGTCGCGTCGCAACCAACAGAAGCGCCGCATCAACGGCGACAATGCTAAGGATATGGCAGTTAATGCCGGATTCAGAGGCTCTAAATCCGGTCAGCGAAAAAAATCATTCAAAAGGAATCCCAGGGGCCCGTCCAGCTTGGACCGAATACTCGACCGCTTGTGCCAAATACATGCCACCCCCGAAAAGCCAGCCAATCACACCAATAGGGACTGTTGGGTGTTCAAGCAGGCAGGAAGATTAAGCGCCGACAATGAAGACAAGGGGTTGCATAGCGATGACGACGAGGAGCCCCGGCCGCCGAACAACAATGGACAAAAGGGTTTTCCCCCACAAGTGCGGATGGTGAACATGATATACGCCACCCACGTCCCCAAGAGGGAGCGGAAGCGCGTGTTAAGGGACGTATACGCGGTAGAGCCAGTCGCCCCAAAGTTCAACCCATGGTCCTCCTGCCCGATCACCTTTGATCGAACAGACCATCCCACTAGCATCCGTCAAGGCGGATTCGCCGCATTGGTTCTCGACCCAATTATTGACGGATTTCATCTCACTAGAGTCCTTATGGACGGCGGCAGTAGCCTGAACCTGCTTTACCAGGATACAGTGCGGAAAATGGGCATAGATCCCTCGAGGATTAAGCCCACCAAAACAACCTTTAAAGGCGTAATACCAGGTGTAGAGGCCAGCTGTACAGGCTCAGTCACACTTGAAGTGGTCTTCGGATCTCCGGATAATTTCCGAAGCGAGGAGTTAATCTTCGACATAGTCCCGTTCCGCAGTGGCTACCATGCACTGCTCGGGCGAACCGCATTTGCCAAGTTCAATGCGGTCCCGCACTACACATACCTTAAGCTCAAGATGCCAGGCCCTCGAGGAGTAATTACGGTTAATGGAAACACCGAACGCTCCCTCCGAACAGAGGAGCACACGGCGGCCCTTGCAGCGGAAGTACAAAGCAGCCGCCTCTCCAGGCAGTTCTCCAGTCCGGCCATTAAACGTCCGGACACAGTCAAGCGCGCCCGGAGTAACCTACAACAAGACCGCCTGGCACGTTCCGAGCAGGCGTAGCAATGCGGCCCCAACCCCAACCCCTGCAAAAAGGCGACGCTAGTACTTCGCGTACATAACTACGCCCTAGAAATACCATGGGCATAGGGGGAGGGGCACCATCATGGCACGCCCAAAACATGGCTTAAACCGCACCAGGGGCTGCTGACTTTTTTATACTTTTCTCTTACTTCCAGGACTCTACTCTTCGGAAGGCTTGTTCGGCAGTTCAATTGCCACACAAACGATGCAAGGACCAGGGAAGCAGACAAGCCATGCCGCATTACGGAAATCCCAGGTGGTCTCTATCACGAGCAGTATACCTATTTCGCATACTATCCCGCAGCTTGCCCCTGAAGCAGACATGTTAAATAGTCCAACTTTTCGTTTATCGCATCACTTGTATCGTTCCGCTTTGATCGTAGCTATTTTAATGAACAATGCATAGCTTTTGTCTATTTTTTGCATTACCTTTTTTTAATATATATATATGTTCCTTAATGACATGTTGCACCCGTACACCTTGGTACGGCCAAAATACGCCAGGGGCTTCAGTACCCCTCAACATGGTGTGAGAAGTCCGAACACTTTAACAAGTGCGGCACCCCGAACTTATAGCATTATATACATCGGCTCCGAATCATGTCTTGGGTCAATAGTTGGGTTTGCCCGGCTCCTATGTTTTGGTGCCTTACGTTCCGCTATATCGGCTAAGGTAGCACTAGGAGAACCACTGCGATTGTGCCCAAGTTGAGCTGGGCCGAGCACATCAGTGGAGAAAGCTAAAACTGACTGTCATGATGAAGTGAGAGCTGGTCGCTGTTCGAGAGGTTTTTTCGAGTCCCTAAAGACTTATGCCGCTTCGGGCGAGGAGTCGGCTCTGTCCGGCCAAGGCGTGGATAGCACCCCGAAATCGGTCTTCTGAATACTAGGGGCTTTGCCGAAATTTAAAATTATAGAATTCTATGGCTAAGTGAGAGTGTTCACGCATTATAGTCCGATTGGCTCGTTCGTTGGGCTGAGCGCCTCCCTCGAAGGACCCAAATATGGGAAAAAGAGCGCCCAGGTTTATCCCCGAACACCCCAGCACTAGCGGCATGGGGGCAGAAGCCGACGACTCGCCATCTCTCAGTATTGATAAACAGCCGCACAGAAGGTAATATTTTAAATTCCAACAGCATTGCTTAGCGCATATGAACAAGTTTTCAGCGCACAGGATAACACGAGCGGGTTTTACTCAAAAAATACATCCTTGGTACATTCATCCGCAACAAGGCGGGCACCCTTCAGAACATCCTTATAATAATTCTCGGGCTTGCGATGCTCTTTCCCCGGTGGTGGCCCATCCTTCACAAGCTTCTCCGCATCCAGCTTGCCCCAGTGCACCTTAGCACGGGCAAGGGCCCTATGGGCACCTTCAATGCAGACGGAGCGCTTGATGTCTTCAAGCCTCGGACAGGCCTCCACCAGCCGCCGCACCAGCCCGAAATAGCTCCTAGGCAGAGCCTCTCCAGGCCACAGCCGAACTAGGAGGCCCTTCATGGCCTGTTCGGCCGCCTTGTGGAGCTCGACCAGTTGCTTTAGCTGGTCGCTCAGGGGCACGGGGTGTCCGGCCTCAGCGTACTAAGACCAGAACACCTTCTCCATCGAGCCGCCCTCCTCGGCTCGATAGAATGCGGCGACATCAGATACACTCCGGGGAAGATCTGCGAACGCTCCTGGAGAGCTCCGGATTCGGATAAGTAACAGGTAACTCATGTTTATGTGTTTGCTTTGCATAAAGAATGCCTTACCCACCGCAATCTTCTTCACCTCATCCAACTCCTGGAGGGTCTTCTGGGACTCGGCCTTGGCAGACTTGGCATTTTCTATAGCTGTGGCGAGCTCGGACGCTCGCGTCTTCGAGTCAAGCTCCAGACTCTCATGTTTCTTCATGAGAACCTGGAGCTCTTGCCGCACCTTGCCAACCTCAGCCTCATACCTCTCCCGCTCGGTGCGCTCCACGGCCACACTCTTCTCGGCCTCGAGCAGCGCTTGCTTAAGGGTCGCCACCTCAGACGTGGCCCCTGCAATAGCCACGATAATCCTGTCATTCTTTGCAATTGCACCTTTTTATATATATATTTAAAAACATGGTATTTCTTACCTTCATTGTCCTCGAGCTGCTTCTTGGCACGCCCGAGCTCTTGCTCGGACCGCTCGAGGTTCTACTTTAGCGTGTCCACTTCCGTAGTCAGTGCGGCGGACGCAAGCAGGGAAGCCTGCATATGCATATTGACTCATTTTTTTAGACTCCTGCGAATTCTATTTGATCCTCTATTCGGCTTTTCTTCTCGAACGCCAAACAGAGCATCAGGGGCTACTGTCTATGCGGTACTATTATTTACACATTCTTTACTTACCTCAAAGCCTGTCAAAAGGCTAGTACAAGCTTCAGTCAGTCCGCTCTTGGCGGACTGAACCTTCTGGACCACCGCACTCATAATAGCGCGGTGCTCCTCGTCGATGGAGGCACCTTGGAGCGCCTCCAACATATTGTCCGGCACCTCCGGTTGGACGGGGGCCGCCGGCACAGTGGACTTGCTCCTCTTGGAAGGAGGTCCCCCGCCGGACTCTGGAACCTTTGAAGGTTCCGGAGCGGTGTCCAGCCTAGAGCTGGACTTGGAGCCCTGAGGGGTTTCATCCCCTTTACTCCTGGAGTCCGGGAGGTCACCTTGCGACGCCTCCAGGACCACCTCCTCTCGGCTTGGAACCTGTTGGGACAACACTTCGGTGTCGTCCATAGGGCGGGGGGAGGAAGCCGTCGGAAGCGAGTTCACATCCGACGAGTCCAGTGAGCCGCTCGACGACGCGTCGAGCCGGTCTTTGGGTGGGCTGCATAAACATATTCGACGTAAGGGAAAGCTGTGCAATAAACGAATACTATGAATTACTCTGATATCCGGATACTTACGATTTTGCCAGGGGCTTGGCCCTGGGCTGCCACTCCTCTCCTCCGTCGGCGCCGGTGGAGTAGTCCAGAGGAAGTGTTTTCCCCTTCTTGGACCCTCCGCCCCCCCCCCAGAGAGGGCGGCCTTCCTTTTCTTCTCTCCTCCCGCTGGAGGGGGAGATCTCTCCTCTTCTTCCTCCTCGTCTTCACGGGAGGAATGCGCCTCGGAACCATCGGATGATGGATCCGACACCTCCTGGCGCCGGGCACTCTTTCGAGTCCCCGCGGCCTTTTTCGCGGCCTTCTTCTCCGGCACCACATAGGGTGCCGGAACCAGCAACTTCACCAAGCGAGCGTCCGCTGGGCCTTTGGGCAAAGGAGCCGGATGGTTGATCTGTCCGGACGTCACCTGCCAATCCTGTCAAAGGCAAGGGAGCTTAGATCCCGCATGGAGTCAAACTATGAAAAACTGATACCCTGTAAAAGGAAAAAAACAGCTTACCGCGAGAGCGTGACGCTGCGCACTGAATCCGCGATCCTTGGTAGAGGATGCGGGAGCCTCGGCGCCTTTGAAAAGCACCTTCCAGGCATCTTCGTACGTCATGTCGAAGAGCCTGTTCAGAGTTTGGTGCCGCGCCGGGTCGACCTCCCACAGGTTGAAAGCCCGTTGTTGACATGAGAGGATCAGGCGGATGAGCATAACTTGGTCTACATTGACAAGTTTGAGCTTCTTGTCTGCCGGGGTTTGGATGCATGTTTGGAGTCCGGTCAGCTATCCTTTTTTACCCCAAGACAGGCCCGTCTCCTTCCAGGAGGTGAGCCGTGTAGGGGGTCCGGATCAGAACTCGGGGGGTGCGACCCATTCGGCGTCGCACGGCTCGGTGATGTAAAACCACCCCGATTGACACCCCTTCAGGGTCTCCACAAAGGAGCCCTCGAGCCATAGGACGTTGGCCATCTTGCCCACCATGGCGCCTCCGCACTCCGCCTGGTTGCCGCGCACCACCTTCGGCTTGACGTTGAAAGTCTTGAGCCATAGGCCGAAATGGGGGCGGATGCGAAGGAAGGCCTCGCACACGACGATAAACGCCGAGATGTTGAGGATGAAGTTCGGGGCCAGATCGTGGAAATCCAGGCCGTAGTAGAACATGAGCCCCCGGACAAATGGGTGGAGAGGGAAGCCCAGTCCGCGGAGGTAGTGGGGGAGGAACACCACCCTCTCATGGGGCCTAGGGGTGGGGATGAGCTGCCCCTTTTTGGGGAGCCGGTACGCGATGTTGTTAGACAGGTATCCGGCCTTCCTCAGCTTTTTGATATGTCCCTCTGTGACGGAGGAGACCATCCACTTGCCTCCCGCTCCGGACATGGATGGAGAAGGTTGAGGTGGAGAGTGCGGACTTGGGCGCTGGAGCTCGAGTGCGCAAGAATGGATAGGCGAAGGAGGAAGAAGGCGTAGGTGAAAAGGTGGATCTTTATCCCCTTATATGGGTGGACGCAACTACATATCCCCACCAGCCTGATAAGACTCGCTTATCTCCTAGCGCCATAATCAATGGCGCAGTTGGGTTACCCACGCCCGTATTGATGAGAATCCCAGGATAAGGGGACACGATCTCTGCTTTAACAAGACGTGCCGAGGAAACTGCCTCGCATAATGCGCTGAGGTGGGATAATGAAACGACTCGAATAAAGGCTTGGCCGTGGTGTGTCACGCTACGGAATACGTCAGCAGATTAGATTGGTGTAAATATTATTCTCTCTATGGCAATATGTGGAAACTTATTTTGCAGAGCCGGACACTATCTTTTTGTTCAAAATCTTCTACGAAGTACTTGGAGGAGGAACCCGCCTTGCAATGCCGAAGACAATCTGTGCGCCGGACTCGTCGTCATTGAAGCCTGGTTCAGGGGCTACTGAGGGAGTCCTGGATTAGGGGGTGTTCGGATAGCCGGACTATACCTTCAGCCGGACTCCTGGACTATGAAGATACACGATTGAAGACTTCGTCTCGTGTCCGGGAGGGACTTTCCTTGGCGTGGAAGGCAAGCTTGGCGATACGGATATGTAGATCTCCTACCATTGTAACCGACTCTATGTAACCCTAACCCTATCCGGTGTCTATATAAACCGGAGGGTTTTAGTCCGTAGGACAACATATACATCAACAATCATACCATAGGCTAGCTTCTAGGGTTTAGCCTCCTCGATCTCGTGGTAGATCTACTCTTGTACTACCCATATCATCAATATTAATCAAGCAGGACGTAGGGTTTTACCTCCATCGAGAGGGCCCGAACCTGGGTAAAACTTCGTGTCCCTTGCCTCCTGTTACCATCCGGCCTAGACGCACAGTTCGGGACCCCCTACCTGAGATCCGCCATTTTTGACACCGACAGTAACCATAGCATGAAACATGTGGATCCAAATCAACCCCTTATGAAGCAACGCATAAACTAGGGTTTAAACTTCTGTCACTCTAGCAACCCATCATCTACTTATTACTTCCCAATGCCTTCCTCTAGGCCCAAATAATGGTGAAGTGTTATGTAGTCGACGTTCACATAACACCACTAGAGGCTAGACAACATACGTCTTAGCAAAATATCAAACGAATACCAAATTCACATGACTACTCATAGCAAGACTTCTCCCTTGTCCTCAGGAACGAACGTAATTACTCACAAAGCATATTCATGTTCATAATCAGAGGGCTAATAATATGCATATAGGATCTGAACATATGATCTTCCACCAATTAAACCAACTAGCCTAAACTACAAGGAGTAATCAACACTACTAGCAACCTACTAGCACCAATCCCGGACTTTGAGACAAGAATTGGATACAAGAGATGAACTAGGGTTTGGAGATGAGATGGTGTTGGTGAAGATGTTGATGGAGATTGCCCTCTCCCGATGAGAGGAGTGTTGGTGATGATGATGGTGATGATTTCCCCCTCCGGGAGGGAAGTATCCCCGGCAGAACAGCTCTGCCGGAGCTCTAGATTGGATCCGCCAAGGTTCCGCCTTGTGGCGGCGGAGTCTCGTCCCGAAAAGTTCCCTTCTTATTTTTTTCTCATCGAAAGACCTCATATAGGAGAAGATGGGCATCAGAGAGCCACTAGGGGGCCCACGAGGTAGGGGGCGCGCCCTAGGGGGGGGCGCCCCCACCCTCGTGATCATGGTGTGGGCCCCCTGGCCTTCATCTTTGGCATGGATTTTTCTTTATTTCTTTTAAGACGTTCCGTGGAGTTTCAGGACTTTTGGTGTTGCGCAGAATAGGTCTCTAATATTTGCTCCTTATCCATACCAGAATTCCAGCGGCCGTCATTCTCCCTCTTTATGTAAACCTTGTAAAATAATAGAGAATAGCCATAAGTATTGTGACATAAAGTGAAATAACAGTCCATAATGCAATAAATATTGATATAAAAGCATGATGCAAAATGGACGTATCAACTCCCCCAAGCTTAGACCTCGCTTGTCCTCAAGCGAAAAGCCGATAACAATAAATATGTCCTCATGTTTAGAGGTAGAGGCGTCGATAAACATAAAATACGGACATGAAGGCATCATGATTATTCTCATAACAACAACATATATAGATATTGTCATATGATTACTTATGTTCAAGTGATGATCTATTCACAATGCAAAAGTATAAATCATAAACCTTATTGGGCTCCAACAAACTATAATCTCAGTCATTGAAGCAACTGCAATTTATCATAACATCGGAAAGAGTCTATGTTAGAGCTAAAAAGCAAGTCCACATACTCAAGTATCATTTAGTCCTCCATAATTGCTAACACTCATGCAATACTTGTGGTTATGAGTTTTAATCGGACACAGAGAAAGATAGGGGCTTATAGTTTTGCCCCACAACCTTTTACCTCAAGGGTAATGTCAACAATAATGGTTCATGCTCCCCTACATCCAATTAGATATATATATATATATATATATATCATGTTTTTCCAACATGCTGAGCTTGCCAAAGGATAAAATGAAAAAGGGAAGGTGAAGATCACCGTGACTCTTAGATAAGGTAGAAGATAATAATAAAGGATAGGCCCTTCGCAGAGGGAAGCAGAGGTTGCCATGCGCTTTTATGGTTGGATATATAAAATCTCAATGCGAAAGAACATCACTTTATATTGCCAGTTGTGATATGAACCTTTATTATTCAGTCGGTCGCTTTTATCCTCTAGATCACCTGCAGGCATGCAAGCTTATTTCTCCCACACCAATCAATCATACATATTTAGAGCAATTTTTATTGCTTTGCACCGATGACAACTTACTTGAAGGATCTTACTCAATCCATAGGTAGATATGGTGGACTCTCATGGCAAAACTGGTTTAAGGGTATTTGGAAGCACAAGTAGTATTTTTACTTGGTGCTGAGAATTTGGCTAGCATGAGGGGGAAAGGCAAGCTCAACAAGTTAGAGGATCCATGACAACATACTTTATCTCAGATATAAGAAAGACATAACTCATTACGTTGTCTTCCTTGTCCAACATCAACTCTTTAGCATGTCATATTTTAATGAGTGCTCCCAATCATAAAAGATGTCAATGATAATATATCTATATGTGAAAACCTCTCTTTCCTTATTACTTCCTATTAATTGCAACAATGACCAAAGCTATGTCTGCCAACTCCCAACAACTTTTAATCATCATACTCTTTCTATGTGATGTCATTACTCTCAATAAGATCAATATGAACTTTCTATTTCTTTTTATTCTTTTTCTCTTTTCTTTTATTCACCCAAGATCATGGCAAAATAATGAAGCCCTTGACTCAACACTAATCTTTATTATATATAGCTCACAGACTCGATTACATAGAGAGATCATAAAGCAAAACTCAAAACTAGATCATGCCATAAACTTTATTCTACTAGATCAAGATACTACTAATAGGATCAAACTAAGAAAAAGGTAAAGGTAGGAGTTGTGATTGTGATACGATACTGGGGCACCTCCCCCAAGCTTGGCAGTTGCCAAGGGGAGTGCCCATACCCATGTGGTTATGTCTCCTTCTTTTTTGCAGGAGACGGTGGAGGTGTTGTTGATTTAGTTGATGGCTTAGGCTTCTCCCTTAATTTGCGCTTGAGGACGGCATTTTGATCCCTCAGATCATCAATTTCCCACTCCGGGGTTAATATATTTTTGCATAGGTCCTGCTTATTTTCCTGCAAGAGACGAAAAGGGATAAACTCAAACTTGGGTTTCTTTACTCTATCAGGGAGACTTGACTTTTTGAACTCCATGTGCATGTCCCCAGGTTGAGGTAATGGTGCTTCATCTTCATCTGAGCTCGTCTCCTCCTTCCCCTTGGGTTTATAGTCCTCTTCTTCCTCCGTGGTCCATACATCGTGTTCCACATCTCCATAGACCTTGGGATTTGCTAAGTAATCATCCACATAGCTTTCTCCTTCCGAATCCTGGGAAGACATGTTGATTTAATCTGCACCGGGACAGCTCGAAACGAAAACAGAGGATAATTGCGTGATACGGGAGTCAAAACCTTCGGGAGATTATATAATGAATTTTTATTGACCAAAATACGTAACGTGTAAGAAAACGGAGTCCGGAGGGCACACGAGGTGCTCACGAGGTAGGGGGGCGCGCCCAGGGGGTAGGGCGCGCCCACCACCCTCGTGGGGCCCTTGTGTCCTTCCCGGAATACTACTTATTTTTCTATTTTTCTAAATCTTCCAAAACGGAGAAATATTGCCTTAAAAATTGTTTTGGAGTCGGTTTACTTACCGTACCACATACCTATTCCTTTTCCGAGCTGAAACATTCTGGAAGGTGTCCCTTATGTATTCCTCCGGGGTTATGTTTTCAATAATATTGGTTTCAACATTTATGGGATTACGTGAGATATAATGTTTAATTCTTTGACCATTTACCACCTTCGGATTTGTGCCCTCGAACTTGTTGATTTTTATGGCACCGGAACGGTAGACCTCCTCGATGACGTAGGGGCCTTCCCATTTAGAGAGAAGTTTTCCTGCAAAAAATCTTAAACGAGAGTTGTAAAGCAATACATAATCACCTACATTAAACTCACGCTTTTGTATCCTTTTTTCATGCCATCTTTTAACTTTTTCTTTAAACAACTTGGCATTTTCATAAGCTTGGGTTCTCCATTCATCAAGTGAGCTAATATCAAATAACCTCTTCTCACCGGCAAGTTTAAAATCATAGTTGAGCTCTTTAATAGCCCAATATGCCTTGTGTTCTAGTTCGAGAGGTAAGTGACATGCTTTTCCATAGACCATTTTATACGGAGACATACCCATAGGATTTTTATATGCAGTTCTATAAGCCCATAATGCATCATCAAGTTTCTTAGACCAATTCTTTCTAGACCTATTAACAGTCTTTTGCAAAATTAATTTGAGCTCTCTATTGCTCAATTCTACTTGACCACTAGACTGTGGGTGATAAGGAGATGCAATTCTATGATTAACATCATATTTAGCAAGCATTTTACGGAAGGCACCATGAATAAACTGTGAACCACCATCAGTCATTAAATATCTAGGGACTCCAAACCTCGGAAAAATAACTTCCTTAAGCATTTTAATAGAAGTGTTATGATCAGCATTACTAATTGGAATAGCTTCTACCCACTTAGTAACGTAATCAACAGCAACTAGAATATGTGTGTATCCATTAGAAGCAGGAAAAGGTCCCATATAATCAAAGCCCCAAACATCAAATGGTTCAATAACAAGTGAATAATTCATAGGCATTTCTTGATTTCTACTAATATTACCAATTCTTTGACATTCATCACAAGACAAGACAAACTTACGAGCATCCTTGAAGAGAGTAGGCCAATAAAAACCAGATTGCAATACCTTATGTGCAGTTCTCTCTCCAGCGTGGTGTCCTCCATAAGACTCCGAATGACACTTGCGTAGGATCTGTTCCTGTTCATGCTCAGGTACACAACGTGTAATAACACCATCTACTCCTTCTTTATAAAGATGTGGCTCATCCCAAAAGTAATGTCTCAAGTCATAGAAAAACTTTTTCTTTTGCTGGTACGTGAAGCTAGGTGGTATAAACTTAGCAACAATATAATTAGCATAATCAGCATACCATGGAGTACTACGAGAAGTACTTATAACATTTAATTGTTCATCAGGAAAGTCATCATTAATAGGTAGTGGGTCATCAAGAATATTTTCTAACCTAGAAAAGTTGTCTGCAATGGGGTTCTCAGCTCCCTTTCTATCAACAATATTCAAATCAAATTCTTGTAGCAAGAGAACCCATCTAATAAGTCTAGGTTTAGCATCCTTCTTTTCCATAAGATATTTAATAGCAGCATGATCAGTGTGAATAGTTACTTTAGAATCAACAATATAAGATCTGAACTTATCACAAGCAAATACAACTGCAAAAAGCTCTTTTTCAGTAGTAGCATAATTTCTTTGAGCATTGTCTAGAGTCTTACTAGCATAATGAATAACATTTAATTTCTTATCAACTCTTTGCCCTAGAGCAACACCTACAGCATAATCACTAGCATCACACATAATTTCAAAGGGTAAATTCCAATCAGGTGGCTGAACAATAGGTGCAGAGACTAATGCTTTCTTAAGTATTTCAAATGCTTCTACACAATCATCATCAAAGACAAATGGTATATCTTTTTGCAATAAATTAGTCAGAGGCCGAGAAATTTTTGAGAAGTCCTTAATGAACCTCCTATAAAAACCGGCATGACCAAGGAAACTTCTTATACCTTTGATGTCCTTGGGACATGGCATCTTTTCAATAGCATCAACCTTGGCTTTATCAACTTCAATACCTCTTTCAGAAACTTTGTGCCCCAAGACAATACCTTCATTAACCATAAAGTGGCACTTTTCCCAATTCAAGACAAGATTAGTTTCTTCACATCTCTACAAAACTCGATCAAGATTGCTCAAGCAATCATCAAAAGAGGAACCATAGACGGAAAAGTCGTCCATGAAAACCTCACAAATCTTTTCACAAAAGTCAAAGAATATAGCCATCATGCATCTTTGAAAGGTAGAAGGTGCATTACATAAACCAAAAGGCATACGTCTATAAGCAAAAGTATCAAAAGGGCAAGTAAAAGTAGTGTTTGATTGATCTTTAGACGACACAGGTATTTGAGAGAAACCAGAATAACCATCTAGAAAGAAATAGTGTGTATGTTTGCATAATCTTTCTAGCATTTGATCAATAAAAGGTAATGGGTAATGATCTTTCTTAGTAGCTTTATTTAATTTGCGGAAATCAATTACCATCCTATAACCTGTGATAATTCTTTGTGGAATCAATTCATCTTTATCATTAGGAACAACAGTAATACCTCCCTTCTTAGGGACACAATGGACAGGACTTACCCACTCACTATCAGCAACGGGATAAATTATACCTGCCTCCAGAAGCTTGAGTATTTCTTTTCTTACCACTTCTTTCATTTTAGGATTCAGACGTTGTTGAGGATCACGAACTGGGTTGGCATCTGCTTCCAAATTTATTTTATGTTGACATAAAGTGGGACTAATGCCCCTAAGATCATCAAGAGTATATCCAATAGCAGCACGATGCTTCTTCAGAGTTTTCAATAATTTTTGTTCTTCATGCTCTGAAAGGTTAGCACTAATAATAACAGGATATATCTTCTTTTCCTCAAGATAAGCATATTTAAGATAATTAGGCAAAGGTTTAAGCTCAAACACAGGATAACCCTTAGGTGGAGGAGGATCCCCTAGGATTTCAACAGGAAAATTATGTTTCAGAATAGGTTCCTGTTTAAAGAATACTTCATCTATTTCCCTTCTTTCATTCATGAACATATCATTTTCATGGTCTAGCAAATAGTGTTCTAAAGGATAACTAGGAGGTACGGCAATAGAAGCAAGACCAATAATTTCATCCTTACTAGGTAATTCTTCCTCACGATGTTGTTTACTAAATTTAGAGAAATTAAACTCATGAACCATATCAGCCAAACCAACAGTAACAATATTCTTTGTGCAATCTATGGTAGCATTGACAGTATTCAAGAAGGGTCTACCAAATATAATGGGACAAAAGCTATCTTGTGGGGAACCAAGAACAAGAAAATCAGTAGGATATTTAGTTTTCCCACACAAGACTTCAACATCTCTAACAATTCCCATTGCTGAAATAGTATCTCTATTGGCAAGTTTAATTGTGACATCAATATCTTCTAACTCAGCAGGTGCAATTTCATTCTTAATTTCTTTGTATAAGTCATGAGGTATAACACTAGCACTAGCACCCATATCACATAATCCATGATAACAATGATCTCCTATTTTAACAGAAATAACAGGCACGCCTACCACAGGTCTATGTTTATCCTTATCACAAGGTTTAGCAATTCTAGCAGTTTCACCTTCGAACTGAATAACATTCCCATCAATATTATCAGACAAGAGATCTTTAACACTAGCAATATTAGGTTCTACTTTAACTTGCTCAGGAGGTGTACAAGTTTTAATATTGCTTTTACGAACAACAATTGAAGCTTTAGCATGATCCTTTATTCTAACAGGGAAAGGTGGTTTCTCGACATAAGAAGTAGGAACAATAGGATCATTATAAGTGATAGTCTTTTCTTCAACTTTAATAGGTGCAGCTACTTTTACTTCTATGGGAGGATGATATTTAAACCACTTCTCCTTAGGGAGATCAACATAAGTAGCAAAAGATTCACAGAAAGAAGCTACTATCTCAGAGTCAAGTCCATATTTAGTGCTAAACTTACAGAAAATATCGGTATCCATAAAAGATTTAACACAATCAAACTTAGGTGTCATACCTGACTCCTTACCTTCGTCGAGGTCCCAATCTTCAGAGTTGCGTTTAATTCTATCCAATAAATTCCCTCTGAATTCAATAGTCTTCATCATAAAAGAGCCAGCACAAGAAGTATCGAGCATGTTGCGATTGTTTTCAGAAAGCCGAGCATAAAAACTTTGCATAATTATTTCTCTCTGGAGCTCATGATTGGGGCATGAATATAAAATTGATTTAAGCCTCCCCCAAGCTTGAGCGATGCTTTCTCCTTCGCGAGGCCAGAAATTATATATATAATTGCGATCATGATGAACAAGATGCATAGGGTAATACTTTTGATGAAATTCCAGCTTCAATCTTTTATAGTCCCATGATCTCATATCATCACATAGCCTATAGCATATCAATGTGTCTCCCTTCAAAGATAAAGGGAAGACCTTCTTCTTAGCAACATCATCGGGTATACCTGCAAGCTTAAATAATCCACAAACTTCATCCACATATATTAAGTGCTCATCAGGATGCTTCGTTCCATCTCCTGTAAAAGGATTAGCTAGCAGTTTTTCCATCATAGCCACAGGAAATTCAAAAGGAGTTTCATTTTCAATAGGTTCAATAGGTTGAGGAGCAACTCTTTGCTCTACTGGATGGGGTGAAGATACCCCGAACAAGCCCCTCAGAGAATTACTTTCCATAGTAACAAGTGACAGTAAATTTCAGCACACTATATAAATTTTTCCTTACCAAATTCCACCTACCAAAGGCGCTACACTCCCCGGCAACGCCGCCAGAAAAGAGTCTTGATGACCCACAAGTATAGGGGATCTATCGTAGTCCTTTCGACAAGTAAGAGTGTCGAACCCAACGAGGAGCAGAAGGAAATGATAAGCGGTTTTCAGCAAGGTATTCTCTGCAAGTACTGAAATAAGTGGTAACAGATAGTTTTGTGATAAGATAAATTGTAACGAGCAACAAGTAACAAAAGTAAATAAAGTGCAGCAAGGTGGCCCAATCCTTTTGTAGAAAAGGACAAGCCGGAACAAACTCTTATAATAGGAAAAGCGCTCCCGAGGACACATGGGAATATCGTCAAGCTAGTTTTCATCACGTTCATATGATTCGCGTTCGATACTTTGATAATTTGATATGTTGGTGGACCGGTGCTTGGGTGCTATTCTTACTTGAATAAGCATCCCACTTATGATCAACCTCTATTGCAAGCATCCGCAACTACAACAAAAGTATTAAGGTAAACCTAACCATCGCATGAAACATGTGGATCCAAATCAACCCCTTACGAAGCAACGTATAAACTAGGGTTTAAGCTTCTGTCACTCTAGCAACCCATCATCTACTTATTACTTCCCAATGCCTTCCTCTAGGCCCAAATAATGGTGAAGTGTTATGTAGTCGACGTTCACATAACACCACTAGAGGCTAGAAAACATACATCTTATCAAAATGTCAAGCGAATACCAAATTCACATGACTACTAATAGCAAGACTTCTCCATTGTCCTCAGGAACGGACGTAATTACTCACAAAGCATATTCATGTTCATAATTAGAGGGGTAATAATATGCATATAGGATCTGAACATATGATCTTCCACCAATTAAACCAACTAGCATCAACTACAAGGAGTAATCAACACTATTAGGAACCTACTAGCACCAATCCCGGACTTTGACACAAGAATTGGATACAAGAGATGAACTAGGGTTTGGAGATGAGATGGTGCTGGTGAAGATGTTGATGGAGATTGCCCTCTCTCGATGAGAGGAGCGTTGGTGATGACGATGGTGATGATTTCCCCCTCTGGGAGGGAAGTATCCCCGGCAGAATAGCTCTGCCGGAGCTCTAGATTGGATCCGCCAAGGTTCCGCCTTGTGGCGGCGGGGTCTCGTCCCGAAAAGTTCCCCTTCTTATTTTTTTTCTCATCGAAAGACCTCATATAGGAGAAGATGGGCATCGGAGAGCCACCAGGGGGCCCACGAGGTAGGGGGCGCTCCCTAGGGGGGGCGCCTCCACCCTCGTGAGCAGGGTGTGGGCCCCCTGGCCTTCATCTTTGGCGTGGATTTTTATTTATTTCTTTTAAGACGTTCCATGGAGTTTCAGGACTTTTGGAGTTGCGCAGAATAGGTCTCTAATATTTGCTCCTTATCCAGACCAGAATTCCAGCTGCCGGCACTCTCCCTCTTTATGTAAACCTTGTAAAATAAGGGAGAATAGCCATAAGTATTGTGACATAAAGTGAAATAACAGCCCATAATGCAATATATATCGATATAAAAGCTTGATGCAAAATGGACGTATGACATGCTATGAGTAAAATATGTTGATGAAAAATAAGCACATTGCAGATTCATCAGATTAAATCAAGCCACATGGAAAACCCATTTATCCAAACCAAGCATGATTAAGAAATAGGAAATATAGCACTTGTATATGTTTCTCATATATTAAGTGCAGCCAAATTCGATTTATTCCTCACATGCACAACAAAACAAAATTCTACCCACGACAGTTGGACATCGCAGTGTAGAATTGAACCA
Source organism: Triticum urartu (assembly GCF_003073215.2). Taxonomy (NCBI): domain Eukaryota; kingdom Viridiplantae; phylum Streptophyta; class Magnoliopsida; order Poales; family Poaceae; genus Triticum; species Triticum urartu. Next base: position 498,603,969 of record NC_053025.1, on the reverse strand, counting down.
AGCAGTTAGCTAAACACCACAACAAATGAACCAAACATTAACTAAGCACCACATTGCACAATATAACATAGTCCTAATAGAAGATGAGACAGTTAACCAAACCAAGCATGCTTAACAACTTGGAAATATAGCAATTGTATTTTTTTCATGTATTTACTACAACCAAATTCAATTTATCCCTCACATGGTATACAACAACATAATGCACCCACAACTATTGAACATCGCATTGTAGAATTGAACCAAACAAAACAGTTAACTATACACCACAACAAATGAACCAAACATTAACCGAGCACCACATTGCACAATATAACATACTCCAAATAGAAGATCAGACAGTTAACCAAACCAAGCATGCTTAACAACATGGAAATATAGCAATTGTATTTGTTTCTCATGTATTTAGTATAGCCAAATTAGATTTATTTCTCACATGGTATACAATAAAAGAATGCACCCACAACAATTGAACATCACATTGCAGAATTGAACCAAACAGCCAACCGCATCGCGTCGTCGGCACGCGAGGCCTCGACGGCGAGGTGCTGCTCCAAGATCTGGGGGTTGACATGAATGGAAGCCATCATGACCTCATCCGCGTGTTCGGCCGCGATTTGCTTCTCCGCTACCAAATGGTCCTTGGGATCCTGGCTATACTGCGCGCACCATGCTTAGGGCATCGCTTATTTGGTGGAGGGGTCGGTGATTTGGGTGGAAGGTGTCGAGCCGGCGGTCAGGGCATGTGGGATGTGGAAGGAGAAGGAGGATGGGGGTCGGGTGTGGATTACCTGCCTGGATAGGCAAGGCGAAGCAGCATGGAGGAGGGTCGCCGGCGAGGAGTTGGCGCTGCAAACAAGGAGTGAAGGTTTCAACTTGGAAAGGAGGGCGGAAACAGGGGAAAAATGGCTTTTGGTATGGGGGAGGGGGTGGGAAGGTAGATATTTCCGCGGAAGCCAAAAATTTGGAATCGCTTCAGCGAAAAAACTGGCGTGCAAAGTGTCATCAGACACGGCCCCTTATTCAGAACTGTGTAAGATATGTGAACATCACAAACGATTCAGATAGCTTAACCCGTGTGTGTTGAGTTTGAACATCAAAGATTTTGGTTCAAATTTCGCTGGTTATAGTGGTCATCCACGTCATTGCATAATTTGGGTACACAAAGGAGACTAACTTCTTAATCTAGCAAGTTCAACAATTAAACAGAGCTAGCCGACCTAAACATTACTCCAACAAATTAAAGGCCGGTTGTCGGTGTCAAAACCGGCGGATCTCAGGTAGGGGGTCCCGAACTATGCATCTAGGCCGGATGGTAATAGGAGGCAAGGGACACGAAGTTTTACCCAGGTTCGGGCCCTCTCGATGGAGGTAAAACCCTACGTCCTGCTTGATTAACATTGATGATATGGGTAGTACAAGAGTAGATCTACCACGAGATCGAGGAGGCTAAACCCTAGAAGCTAGCCTATGGTATGATTGTTGATGTATATGTTTTCCTACGGACTAAAACCCTCCGCTTTATATAGACACCAAATAGGGTTAGGGTTACATAGAGTCGGTTACAATGGTAGGAGATCTACATATCCGTATCGCCAAGCTTGCCTTCCACGCCAAGTAAAGTCCCTCCCGGACACGGGACGAAGTCTTCAATCTTGTATCTTCATAGTCCAGGAGTCCGGCTGAAGGTATAGTCCGGCTATCTGAACACCCCCTAATCCAGGACTCCCTCAGTAGCCCCTGAACCAGGCTTCAATGACGACGAGTCCGGTGCGCATATTGTCTTCAGCATTGCAAGGCGGGTTCCTCCTCCAAGTACTTGAAGATTTTGAACACAAAGATAGTGTCCGGCTCTGCAAAATAAGTTTCCACATATTGCCATAGAGAGAATAATATTTACACCAATCTAATCTGCTGACGTATTCCGTAGCATGACACACCACGGCCAAGCCTTTATCCGAGTCGTTTCATTATCCCCCCTCAGTGCATTATGCGAGGCGGTTTCCTTGGCACGTCTTGTTAAAGCAGAGATCGTGTCCCCTTATCCCAGGATTCTCATCAATACGGGGGTGGGTAACCCAACCGCGCCATTGATTATGGCGCTTGGAGATAAGCGAGTCTTATCAGGCTGGTGGGGACATGTAGTTGCGTCCACCCATATAAGGGGATAAAGATCCACCTTTTCACCTACGCCTTCTTCCTCCTTCGCCTATCCATTCTTGCGCACTCGAGCTCCAGCGCCCAAGTCCGCACTCTCCACCTCAACCTTCTCCAGCCATGTCCGGAGCGGGAGGCAAGTGGATGGTCTCCTCCGTCATGGAGGGACATATCAAAAAGCTGAGGAAGGACGGATACCTGTCTAACGACATCGCGTACCGGCTCCCCGAAAAGGGGCAGCTCATCCCCACCCCTAGGCCCCATGAGAGGGTGGTGTTCCTCCCCCACTTCCTCCGCGGACTGGGCTTCCCTCTCCACCCATTTTTCCGGGGCTCATGTTCTACTACGGCCTGGATTTCCACGATCTGGACCCGAACTTCGTCCTCAACATCTCGGCGTTTATCGTCGTGTGCGAGGCCTTCCTCCGCATCCGACCCCATTTCGGCCTATGGCTCAAGACTTTCAACGTCAAGCCGAAGGTGGTGCACGGCAACCAGGCGGAGTGCGGAGGCGCCATGGTGGGCAAGATGGCCAACGTCCTATGGCTCGAGGGCTCCTTTGTGGAGACCCTGAAGGGGTGGCAATCAGGGTGGTTTTACATCACCGAGCCATGCGACGCCGAATGGGTTGTACCCCCCGAGTTCCGATCTGGACCCCCTACACGGCTCACCTCCTGGAAGGAGACGGGCCTGTCTTGGGGTAAAAAAGGAGAGCTGACCGGACTCCAAACATGCATCCAAACCCTGGCGGACAAGAAGCTCAAACTTGTCAACGTAGTCCAGGTTATGCTCATCCGCCTGATCCTCCCATGTCAACAACGGGCTTTCAACCTATGGGAGTTCGACCCGACGCGGCACCAAACTCTGAACAGGCTCTTCGACATGACGTACGAAGATGCCTGGAAGGTGCTTTTCAAAGGCACCGAGGCTCCCGCATCCGCTACCGAGGATCGCGGATTCAGTGCGCAGCGTCACGCTCTCGCGGTAAGCTGTTTTTTCCCCTTTTACAGGGTATCCGTTTTTCATAGTTTGACTCGATGCGGGATCTAAGCTCCCTTTCCTTTGACAGGATTGGCAGGTGACGTCCGGATAGATCAACTGTCTGGCTCCTTTGCCCGAAGGCCCAGCGGATGCTCGCTTGGCAAAGCTGCTGGTTCTGGCACCCTATGTGGTGCCGGAGAAGAAGGCCGCGAAAAAGGCCGCGAGGACTCGAAAGAGTGCCCGGCGCCAGGAGGTATCGGATCCATCATCCGATGGTTCCGAGGCGCATTCCTCCCGTGAAGACGAGGAGGAAGAAGAGGAGAGCTCTCCCCCTCCAGCGGGAGGAGAGAAGAAAAGGAAGGCCGCCCTCTCTGGGGGGGCCGGAGGGTCCAAGAAGGGGAAAACCCTTCCTCCAGACTACTCCACCGACGCCGACGGCAGAGAGGAGTGGCAGCCCAGGGTCAAGCCCCTGGCAAAATCGTAAGTATCCGGATATCAGAGTAATTCATAGTATTCGTTTATTGCACAGCTTTCCCTTACGTCGAATATGTTTATGCAGCCCACCCAAAGACTGGCTCGACGCATCGTCGAGCGGCTCACTGGACTCGTTGGATGTGAACTCGCTTCCGACGGCTTCCTGCCCCTGCCCTATGGACGACACCGAAGTGTTGTCCCAACAGGTTCCAAGCCGAGAGGAGGTGGTCCTGGAGGCGTCGCAAGGCGACCTCCCGGACTCTAGGAGTAAAGGGGATGAAACCCCTCAGGGCACCAAGTACGGCTCTAGGCCGTACACCGCTCCGGAACCTTCAAAGGTTCCAGAGTCCGGCAGGGGACCTCCTTCCAAGTGGAGCAAGTCCACCGTGCCGGCGGCCCCCGTCCAACCGGAGGTGCCGGACAATATGTTGGAGGCGCTCCAAGGCGCCTCCATCGACGAGGAGCACCGCGCTATTATGAGTGCGGTGGTCCATAAGGTTCAGTCCGCCAAGAGCGGACTGACTGAAGCTTGTACTAGCCTTTTGACAGGCTTTGAGGTAAGTAAAGAATGTGTAAATAATAGTACCGCATAGATAGTAGCCCCTGATGCTCTGTTTGGCGTTCGAGAAGAAAAGCCGAATACAGGATCAAATAGAATTCGCAGGAGTCTAACAAAAATGAGTCAATATGCATATGCAGGCTTCCCTGCTTGCGTCCGCTGCACTGACTGCGGAAGTGGACACGCTAAAGCAGAACCTCGAGCGGTCCGAGCAGGAGCTCGGGCATGCCAAGAAGCAGCTCGAGGACAATGAAGGTAAGAAATACCATGTTTTTAAATATATATATAAAAAGGTGCAATTGCAAAGAATGACAGGATTATCGTGGCTATTTTAGGGGTCACGTCTGAAGTGGCGACCCTTAAGCAGGCACTGGTCAAGGCCGAGAAGAGGGCGGCCTCAGAGCGCACCGAGCGGGAGAAGTATGAGGCCGAGGTTGGCAAGGTGCGGCAAGAGCTCCAGGCTCTCATGGAAAAACATGAGAGTTTGGAGCTTGACTCAAAGATGCGAGCGTCTGAGCTCGCGGTGGCTATTGAAAACGCCAAGTCTGCCAAGGCCGAATCCTAGACGACCCTCCAGGAGTTGGATAAGGTGAAGAGGATAGTGGCGGGTAAGGCATTCTTTATGCAAAGCAAACACATAGACGTGAGTTACTTGTTACTTACCCGATTCCGGAGCTCTCCAGGAGCGTTCGCAGATCTTCCCCGGAGTGTATCCGATGCCGCCGCATTCTACCGTGTCAAGGAGGGCAGCTCGACAGAGAAAGTATTCTGGTCTTAGTATACTGAGGCCGGACAACCTGTGCCCCTGAGCGACCAGCTGAAGCAACTGGTTGAGATCCACAAGGCGGCCAAACAGGCCATGAAGGGCCTCATTGTTCGGCTGTGGCCTGGAGGGGCTCTGCCTGGGAGCTATTTCGGGCTGGTGCGGCGGTTGGTGGAGGCCTGTCCAAGGCTCGAAGTCATCAAGCGCTCCGTCTGCATTGAAGGTGCCCGTAGGGCCCTTGCCCGTGCTAAGGTGCACTGGGGCAAGCTGGATGCTGAGAAGCTGGTGAAGGATGGGCCACCGCCGGGGAAAGAGCATCGCAAACCCAACTATTGACCCAAGACATGATTCAGAGCCGATGCATACAATGCTATAAGTTCGGGGTGCCGCACTTGTTAAAGTGTTCAGACTTCTCACACCATATTGAGGGATACTAAAGCCCCTGGCGTATTTTGGCCGTACCAACGTGTACGGGTGCAACATGTCGTTAAGGAACATATATAAATAAAAAAGGTAATGCAAAAATAGACGAAAGCTATGCATTGTTTATTAAAAAGGGCTGCGATCAAAGCAGAACGATACAAATAATGCGATAAGTGGAAGGTTGGACTAGTTAACATGTCCGTTCCAGGGGCAAGCTGCAGAATAGTATGCAGAATAGGTATACTGCTCGTGATAGAGACCACCTGGGAGTTCCGTACTACGGCGTGGCTTGTCTGCTTCCCTGGTTCTTGCATCGTTTGTGCGGCAATTGAACTGCCGAACAGGCCTTCCGAAGGATGGAGTCCTGAAAGTAAGAGAAAAATAAAAAAAGATCGGCAGCCCCTGGTACGGTTTAAGCCATATTTTTGGGCGTGCCGTGATGGTGCCCCTCCCCCTGTACCCATGGTATCTCTAGAGCGTAGTTATGTACACGAAGTACTGGCATCGCCTTTTTGCGAGGGTTGGGGTTGGGGCCGCATTGCTACGCCTGCTCGGATCGTGCCAGGCGATCTTGTTGTAGGTTACTCCGGGCGCGCTTGAGGGTGTCCGGTCGTTTAGTGCCCGGACTGGAGAACTTCCTAGAGAGGCTGCTTTGTACTTCCGCTGCAAGGGCCGCCGTGTGCTCCTCCGTTCGGAGGGAGTGTTCGGTGTTTCCATTGACCGTAATTACTCCTCGAGGACCCGGCATCTTGAGCTTAAGGTATGCATAATGTGGTACCGCATTGAACTTAGCGAATGCGGTTCGCCCGAGTAGTGCGTGATAACCACTGCGAAACAGGACTATGTCGAAGATTAACTCCTCACTTCGGAAATTATCCGGGGATCCAAAGACCACTTCAACTGTGACTAAGCCTGTATAGTTGGCCTCTACACCTGGTATTACGCCTTTAAAGGTCGTCTCGGTGGGCTTAATCCTCGAGGGATCTATGCCCATTTTCCGCACTGTATCCTGGTAAAGCAGGTTTAGGCTGCTGCCGCCATCCATAAGGACTCTAGTGAGATGAAATCCGTCAATGATTGGGTCTAGGACCAATGCGGCGAATCTGCCATGACGGATGCTAGTGGGATGGTCCCTTCAATCAAAGGTGATCGGGCAGGAGGACCATGGGTTGAACTTTGGGGCGACTAGCTCTACCGCGTATACGTCCCTTAATGCGCGCTTCCGCCCCCTTTTGGGGACGTGGGTTGCGTATATCATGTTCACTGTCCGTACTTGTGGGGGAAAACCCTTCCGTCCACTGTTGTTCGGCTGCCGGGGCTCCTCGTCGTCATCGCTATGGAGCCCCTTGTCTTCATTTTTGGCGTTTAACTTGCCTGCCTGCTTGAACACCCAGCATTCCCTGTTGGTGTGATTGGCTGGCTTTTTGGGGGTGCCATGTATCTGGCACGAGCGGTCGAGTATTCGGTCCAAACTGGACGGCCCCCTAGGATTCCTTTTGAATGGCTTTTTCCGCTGACCGGATTTAGAGTCTCTGAATCCGGCATTAACTGTCGTATCCTCAGCATTGTCGCCGTTAATGCGGCGCTTCTGCTTGTTGCGACGCGACCTGCCACTACTGTCCCTGGTGTACGAATTACCAGGGTTCTTGGTCATATTGTTGCTACGAGCAAGCCTGCTGTCTTCTCCCGCGCAAAAGCGGGTCATGAGTGTCGTGAGTGCTGCCATAGATTTCGGCTTTTCCTGTCCAAGGTGCCAGGCCAGCCACTCGTCACGGATATTGTGTTTGAAGGCTGCTAGGGCCTCAGCATCCGGATAGTCGACTATTTGATTTTTCTTTGTTAGGAACCGTGTCCAGAATTGCCTGGCCGATTCCTCTGGCTGCTGAATTACGTGACTTAGGTCATCGACGTCTGGGGGTCGCACATAAGTGCCCTGGAAATTGTCGAGGAATGCGGCTTCCAAGTCCTCCCAACAACTGATTGATCCTATTGGCAAGCTGTTAAGCCAATGCCGAGCTGGTCCTTTAAGCTTGAGTGGGAGGTATTTGATGGCGTGGAAATCATTGCCGCGGGCCATGTGGATATGAAGGAGATAATCCTCGATCCATACCGCAGGATCTGTTGTGCCATCATATGATTCGATGTTTACGGGTTTGAAACCCTCGAGGATTTGATGATCCATTATTTCGTCTGTAAAGCAGAGTGGGTGTGCGGCGCCTCTGTACTGGGCTATATCGTGACGTAGCTCCAATGAGCCTTGTCTACTGTGTTCTGCCTCGCCGAATTTGTGGCCGACGTGACGGTTACCGTCTCGAGCAGTGGGGCGCCCACGCGATCCGTAGATAGATCTTGTTTGCCTTGCCTTGTCCTCCAACATGTCTCGTAAGTCCGGCGCATATTCCCGTGCCTTGGTACGGGGTGCGGCTTGAGTGGAGGGCCGAGAGGCCTCTCTGTCGCGACCACGAGGTGGCCGGTCGGCCGCATCAAGTGCTTCCTCCTCTAATCGGGGTAGCAACCTGCGCTTTGGGTAGCTCTTGGAGGGGCGTTCGAGTTTATGCTCTTCGACCGCAAGGACTTCAGTCCATCTGTCGACTAGAAAATCTTGATCAGCTCTAAGCTATTGCTGTTTTTTCTTGAGGCTTCTTGCCATGGCCATAAGCCTGCGTTGAAAACGCTTTTGCTCGATGGGATCCTCTGGCACGACGAATTCATCATCGTCGAGGCTTGCCTCATCTTCGGAGGGAGGCATATAATTATCGTCCTCGACCTCTCTGTCTGCCGCTCTCTCATGAGGGCTGGTTTCTCCATCCTCCTGTGCTAAATCTTGCTGAAGGGGGTTTTCTTCGGTGCTTTCCGGAGTATTATTATCTCCCGTGCTGGAATCACCTTGTTTGTTTTGGCGGGATTTTGAGCGGCGCCGCTGACGCCGGTGCTTAGGCTATTTCTTGGAGGGGTCATCCTCCGTTGTTCCATCGCCATCTCCCTCTTTTGGGGTGTCCACCATGTATATGTCATATGACGAGGTGGCTTTCCAGGGCATAGTAGGCGCTGGTTCTTCATCATCTCCTTCATCGGTGTCCATACCGTCGATATCTTCGGAGTCGAAGTCGAGCATGTCGGTTAAGTCGTCGACAGTGGCTACAAAGTGGGTGGTGGGTGGGATTTGAATTTCTTCATCGTCCGTACCCCAACCTTGCTGACCGTAGTCTGGCCAGGGCTCTCCTGATAAAGAGAGAGACTTCAGTGACTTCAGGATATCGCCGAAAGGCGAGTGCTAAAAGATGTCCGTGGCAGTGAACTCCATGATCGGCGCCCAATCGGATTTGATCGGCAGGGGCGCGGAGGGTTCGGAGTCCGGAGAGGAGTCCGGCTCCTTGGAGTCACGAGTCTCGCAGAGTACGGGGCTGGTGCTTGGCTCAATCGCCGTTGGGGTCGCAGCCCCTGAGGTGGCGTCCAACCGCCCATCCTCGATCGGCGCAGTTGGCTCCGAATTAAGGGTCGGAGCCGATGCGGGTGCGGCCTCCAGGGCATGTTTGGCGGCAGAGCTAGATCATGCTCATCGTGACAGTGCGGCGCGCTCGGCCGTGGCTCGAATCCGTTGAAGATCAAGTCCTCGGGGATGTCAGCCGTGTAGTTAAAACTTCCAAATCTGACCTGACGGCCAGGGGCGTAGCTTTCGATCTGCTCCAGACAGCCAAGCGAATTGGCCCACAGTGCGAAGCCGCCGAAGACGAAGATCTGTCCGGGGAGGAAGGTCTCACCCTGGACTACGTCGCTATCGATGATCGTAGGAGCCATCGAGCCTGACGGCGACGTCATAGAGGAACTCTTAATGAAAGCACCAATGTCGGTGTCAAAACCGGCGGATCTCGGGTAGGGGGTCCCAAACTGTGCGTCTAGGCCGGATGGTAACAGGAGGCAAGGGACATGAAGTTTTACCCAGGTTCGGGCCCTCTCGATGGAGTTAAAACCCTATGTCCTGCTTGATTAATATTGATAATATGGGTAGTACAAGAGTAGATCTACCACGAGATCGAGGAGGCTAAACCCTAGAAGCTAGCCTATGGTATGATTGTTGATGTATATGTTGTCCTACGAACTAAAACCCTCCGGTTTATATAGACACCGGATAGGATTAGGGTTACATAGAGTCGGTTACAATGGTAGGAGATCTACATATCCGTATCGCCAAGCTTGCCTTCCACGCCAAGGAAAGTCCCTCCCGGACACGGGACGAAGTCTTCAATCTTGTATCTTCATAGTCTAGGAGTCCGGCTGAAGGTATAGTTCGGCTATCCAAACACCCCCTAATCCAGGACTCCCTCACCGGTGCTCTTAATTAAGCAAAACAAAGAGTACTACTACGGCTGGTGCTCGTCGATCTCTGCAGCTGCCTCCATCTCCAGCTCGCGCCCGATGGTCTCCTGGGGAATTGGCTCCATGGCATCAATTGCACCATACTCAGCAAGCATCTCGCCATCCGCGTCCGCCATATCTTTGGAATAGGCCACCATGAGCTGCGCGTGGGCCGCCGTGATCTGGGCTCTGGCGGGCTCTGTCGTGGCAAGGTATGCCGCGCAGGAACGGGCGACTGCTCGAACTCTCTCGGTGATTGCCAACTCTTCGGCCGCGGGTTGCCGATGGTTGTCGGAGAAGCTTCGTTCAATTTGTGTAGTGACCGCCATGAGCTGGGCGTGGACGGCCTCGACATGGTAGTGGGCGGCCTCCATCAGGGCTAAGTCCAGCACTGCGGAACAGACAATTACTGTGCCGCTCTTGCAGTTTCTATCCCCAAGGCAGATGCTGCTGCCGCCGCCTGAGAAGCATCGGCGGCCATTTGGGTTGCCTTGGCCGCCCGGACGCAGACTGCGGCCGCCCTCATGAAGCTTGTTAGCACGCGCCTGGCGGCTACGGCCGTGCTCTCGCCGGAGTGGGCCGCCGAAGTTAACTCATGATGTGGGTCCACGTCCCCATCTTTCACTGGCGATGAATGAACAGTGAAATGATATTTGGGGAGTGAGCTAGTGTGCTTCACACGCCGGCTGTGGACTGTAGCCGACGCACCTTCTCGCGTAAGACATAGGCGTACTATACATCGACGGTGCTCCAAGATATTTTGTGCTGCATCTCACACGGTCGGTGATAATAAACTGTGTGTGATCTACTTGTTTTATCATCTTGATTTGAATTATGTAATGGGGTCACAACTACAAAGGATGGTGTTTGAATTACTAGAACTTTTATCTGAAGTGAACATGCAACTATAGGCGTGTGGCCGAAAAATGGAATTATTCAGGGTTCATTTTGACGTTTTTATACATTAACTTGGTTTTGTAGGCATTTCAGGTGCATAATTCTAATTTGAACTACATGCACATGCTCCACTGCATATAAACAGGTTGAAAATCAAAATGCGCCTTGGTTGCATGCTTAGGTCCCATGCAAGAAATGGGAATGAATGTCACACACCCTGGCACTGTCACTCGCCCGCAAACATTGAGATACATGGTTTTTAAATTCTAGTAAATCCAAAACTTGTTTGAAATTCATGAAACGTGGCATGCTATCATGGAGCGGCATCAACATGCCGTGGTAAATTTTTTGTCCCATTTGGGGCAGGTTTTGGTATAAGCTTCTCACAAACTAGAGCTTCTCCCAACAAGCGTGATAGTTTTGGTAGGGAATGTGCCACCTTTGGGGACGAAACGATATCCGTTGCCTCTTATAGCTTTCAACAAAAATTGAGTGTCAACATAGAACAACAGGAGTTTTGTGTTCAATTTGGGAATTTTTCGGGGTTCGTTTGGACATTTTTATACATTAACTGGGTTTTCCAGGCATTTTATGTGCATAATTCAAATTTGAATTACATGCACATTCTCTAGTGCATATAAACTGGTTGAAAAATCAAATATGTGTCCTTGGTTGCATGCTTAGGTCCCATGCAAGAAATGGGAATGAATTTCAAACACCCTGCCACCGTCACTCGGCCGCAAACATTGAGATGCCTGGTTTTTAAATTCTAGTAAATCCAAAACTCGTCTGAAATTCAGGAAACTTGGCATGCTATCATGGAGCGGCATCAACATGCCGTGGTAAAAATTTTGTCCAATTTGGGGCAGGTTTGGGTATAAGATTCTGACAAACCAGAGCTTCTCACAACAAGCGTGATGGTTTCGGTAGGGAACGTGCCACCTTTGGGGACAAAACGATATCCGTTGCCTCTTATTGCTTTCAAAAAATTTTGAGTGTCAACATAGAACAACAGGAGTGTTGTGTTTAATTTTGGAATTTTCGAGGTTCGTTTGGACATTTTTATACATTAACTGGGTTTCCCAGGCATTTTAAGCGCATAATTCAAATTTGAACTACATGCACATTCTCCAATGCATATAAACTGGTTGAAAAATCAAATCTGTGTCCTTGGTTGCATGCTTAGGTCCCATGCAAGAAATGGGAATGAAGTTCAAACACCCTACCACTGTCACTCGGTCGCAAACATTGAGATACCTGGTTTTTAAATTCTAGTAAATTCAAAACTCGTTTGAAATTCAAGAAACTTGGCATGCTATCATGGAGCAACATCAACATGCCATGGTAAAAATTTTGTCCCATTTGGGGCAGGTTTGGGTATAAGCTTCTCACAAACCAGAGCTTCTCACAACGAGCGTGATGGTTTCGGTAGGGAACATGCCACCTTTGGGGACAAAACGATATCTGTTGCCTCTTATTACTTTCAAAAAAATTTGAGTGTCAACATAGAACAATAGGAGTGTTGTGTTTATTTTTGGAATTTTTCAGGGTTTGTTTGGACATTTTTATACATTAACTAGGTTTCCCAGGCATTTTATGCGCATAATTCGAATTTGAACTACATGAACATTCTCCAGTGCATATAAACTGGTTGAAAAATCAAATCTGTGTCCTTGGCTACATGCTTAGGTCCCATGCAATAAATGGGAATGAATTTCAAACACCCTGCCACTGTCACTCGGTTGCAAACATTGAGATACCTGGGTTTTAAATTCTAGTAAATCCAAAACTCGTTTGAAATTCATGAAACTTGGCATGCTATCATGGAGCGGCATCAACATGCCGTGGTAAAAATTTTGTCCCATTTGGGGCAGGTTTTGGTATAAGCTTCTGACAAACCAGAGCTTCTTACAACAAGCGTGATGGTTTCGGTAGGGAACGTGCCACCTTTGGGGACGAAATGATATCCATTGCCTCTTATTGCTTTCAAAATTTTTCGAGTGGCAACATAGAATAACAGAAGTGTTATGTTTAATTTTTGAATTTTTCGGGGTTCCTTTCCACATTTTTATACATTAACTGTGTTTTCCAGGCATTTTACGTGCATAATTCAAATTTGAACCACATGCACATTCTCTGGTGCATATAAACTGGTTGAAAAATCAAATATGTGTCCTTGGTTTCATGCTTAGGTCCCATGCATGAAATGGGAATGAATTTCAAACACCCTGCCACCGTCACTCGGCCACAAACATTGAGATAGCTGGTTTTTAAATTCTAGTAAATCCAAAACTCATCTGAAATTCATGAAACTTGGCATGCTATCATGGAGCAGCATCAATATGCCGTGGTGAAAATTTTGTCCCATTTGGGGCAGGTTTGGGTATAAGCTTCTCAGAAACCTTAGCTTCTCACAACAAGCGTGATGGTTTCGGTAGGGAACGTGTCACCTTTGGGGACGAAACGATATTCGTTGCCTCTTATTGCTTTCCAAAATTTTCTAGTGTCAACATAGAACAACAGGAGTGTTGTGTTTACTTTTGAAATTTTTCAGGCTCCGTTTGGATATTTTTATACATTAGCTGGTTTTTCTACGCATTTCATGTGCATAATTCAAAATTGAACTACATGCACAAGCTCCAGTGCATATAAATTGGTTGAAAAAATCAAATATGTGTCCTTCAGGGCATGCTTAGGTCCCATGCAAGAAATGGGAATGAATTTCAAACACCAGGGCACTGTTGATTGCCAGCAAAACATTGATATGCCTGGTTTTTAAATTCCAGTAAATCCAAAACTCATCTGAAATTCGTGAAACTTTTCATGCTATCATAGAGCGGCATCAACATGTCGTGGTAAAATTTTTGTCCCATTTGGGGCAGGTTTGGGTATAAGCTTCTCATAAACCTTAGCTTCTCACAACAAGCGTGATGGTTCGGCAGGGAACGTGCCACCTTTGGGGAAAAACGATATCCGTTACCTCTTATTACTTTTAAAAAATTTCTAGTGTCAACATAGAACAATAGGAGTGTTGTGTTTACTTTTGGAATTTTTCGGGGTTCGTTTGGACATTTTATACATTAACTGGGTTTTCTTGGCATTTCATGTGCATAATTCAAATTTGAACTACATGAACAAGCTCAAGTGCATATAAATTGGTTGAAAAATCAAATCTGTGTCCTTCAGGGCATGCTTAGGTCCCATGCAAGAAATGAGAATGAATTTCAAACACCAGGGCACTGTTGATTGCCGGCAAAACATTGAGATACTTTGTTTTTAAATTCTAGTAAATCCAAAACTCATCTGAAATTCATGAAACTTGGTATGCTATCATGGAATGGCACCTGACATGCTATGGTATTTTTCATGTCCATTTTGAGGGAAGGCGCACTCGAATAACAGCCAACAAAGGCATTTTGAAACAAATAGTTGGCACTGTAATATCTCAAAAGTTTTGTATAATTTAAATTGTGTGCGTTCATTAACTATTCACGTGACGCCACGCCTCACTCTCTTAATGGCTAGGAGGTGTCATGCGGACAGGTGCTTGAGTGCTTGACTAAACCGAAGGCGTGCGAGCTGTACTCCAGTGCGGAGACTCGCCAGGAAGCGTGCGAGCTGTACGCCGTGCAGGCTCACCGGGAAGCGAGCCCTTTGACTTCCATGGCCGTACGTCTTGCTCGCATCCTCTACATTAATATCACCCAAGCCACAGTTTAATACGGTTTTTAAATATAAAACACTCATCGCAAATGTTTTAGTTAGAACACCCGTATGCAAAACCGACAATTTCCCCAGGAAGCCAAGGGAAAATGTGCCTAGCAAGATTTGTGCAGCTCTTGATCGCAAACGTTTTAGTTAGAACACTTGTATGCAAACCGACAGCTTCCCCAGGAAGCCAAGAGGAAATGTGACGAGCAGGATTTCTGCTGCTCTTGATCGCAAACATTTTAGATAGAACACCCGTATGCAAAGTGAGAGCTATGGTCTTCCCCCTTAAGTTAAGGGAAAATCTCCAGCGCAGGATTTGTGCATCCCTTCAATGCAAACGACTGCATTGGATGACCCATGTGCAACCACGTACAAACAATTTGGTAAGATTTGCATCTATCATATTGGGTGGCCAGCAGTGGGGTGGCGGCCACGACGGCCACCTCCCGCCTTCGGGCCGCGGCGGCGGAGAAGGAGATGGCCCTAGCTTTCAACGGTGGTGTGGCGGCAACGGTGGCCGGCAACAGCTGCCGACGGGCAGCGGCGGCAGAGCGTGTGGTGGGTGTTCCGCGCACACCCAACAGGGACGCCACGCGCACTACACTACGCCGGGGACTGCGCCGCCGCCGCGGGGTAGCCTCCCGGCTGGAGCTGTCCTTTGATGACGGCGGACCGGTGCCATTGGCGATTATGGGAGAAGCTTACGAGATAAGCTACAGGGAGGGAGGGGGAAATGTGATGCAGGACTCGCAGGCCGTGAGGGTTTTTATAGCAGGCCGGTAAGCATCGGGATTTTGGGGGATTTCACTGGGTCGGGCAGGAAGCTTTCATGGGAACCTGCGAGGTTGCGCGGGAACGGACTCACCGACGATTCATTGGCGCCACTTCGAGCCACCGTTTGGCTAGAAGAACACCCCCGCGCGCTGCACAAGCTTGCATAGTAAGCCGTCTGCGGCAGTGGGGTGATAAGATGCGCGAGAGGAGGACGAAAGGACACGTACACATACGGTTAATACAAAAAAGTTTGCGATTTAATTACCTACTATACCCCTTTCCTGGTTTATAAGTAGGATTTAACTAATAAAATATGAATGCATGTCGCCAAAGATTATATCATTGGAGTCGTATTTGAACATAGTTTCCTGCTATACAATTTTTGTAACATGCATTAACACTTTTTTGGTTAAACTTAAGGTTATATGCCAGCAAGTGTTTTCCCACAACACACACGGCTTATTCTATCACAAACAGCTTGGATGGTTCAACTGTATGCCACGTATCACACACGCAACTCTAATCTGATTCATGCTTGATATCTCCAACATCTCTCGCACAATTCGACTTATTTGCCATGTATCATTGTGCCAGCCTCTACTCGCGTCCCTTGGCAAGCTCTGCTCGCCGGTAGGTGCCGCGGCGCGCTCTGCTCGCGTCCGTCGGCGTGCTCGGCTTGTGGACAGCTTTTCCTTGCGTGTTCAACTGCTATATGCATATATATGGTTGCTCGCCATTGAGGCGACCGCGGAGCGCTCTGCTCGCGTCCCTCCGCGCGCGCTCTGCCAGCAGTTGGGAGTGCACACGATCACGTCGGGGGCCTCATATGCATGCGGTTGTGCCACGTGCGTTGCCACACGATGTAGTTATGTGCGGCACAATGGAGTTACGCGCGCTGCAAATTAGAACTGCCATCAGGGCTTGCCGATATTCCTAGCCGTTCGGTTCCCCTTTAATTCCCGCGGCCATTATAACCTTAGTCTCTTCAACCTTTTGATCGCGCTCCACAACACAACAAGCACACCCATGACGACACATAGAGAGGGGATATCTAGCGGTGATCCAATGGAGTTCGGCGAGCATAGAGTGGAGACCCACGCGAGGGAGACGGATCGCTCGGTGGTGTACACCATCAACCCGACCATGGTGGACGACTACATCAACAGCGTTGAGCAGTTGCTTGCTGGAGACAAGTACAAGGTGGTCGGTGTTGACCTCTAGTACACCGCCGGTCGTCCCGGCATAGATCAGAAGGTTGTTGTCGCCCAGTTGTGCGTGCGCCATCATGTCCTCATCTACCACTATTTCATGGCCACAGAGCCTTGCGACCATTTCAACAGGTTTGTCAACAGCACCGACTACAAGTTCGCCACAGTGGAAACCACCGATGATGTAAAAGCTCTCAGTGTTACGGGCTTGGCCTGCAAGAACCTTGTCAAAATATGTGACCACTACAGGGTCTGGGGCAGCACGAAGAAGGACTCCCTGGTTGAACTCGCCTCGGCCATCATCGACCCCTACTACGAAAAGATGAAGCGGGATGCCCAGAGAGCAAGTCCCCTATCCTGGCACAAGGCCCGGATGCGGCAACTGGATGAACCTCACCTCAGGTTCGTGGCTAAGAGCGTGTACACATGCTACGAGATGCACAGGCATATTGTTGACATGAGGAAGTGCCTCGTTACCCAAATCGACGAGCCCGGATCGACCCACAAGCAGAGTAAGCGTCACAAGAAGTAGATGATGATTAGATGATCGTTTATGCTAGTTAATCATGCATGTAATATATAGTTTACTTCATTGGTGTGTGGAAATGTCACGTGTGTAGTAGCCACCTATGTAATTATGCATGTAATAGTTTACTTTGGTGTGTGTGCAAATGCCATGGTTGTAGTAGCCACCTATGTAAGTGGATGTTTAATTTGGTTATGCAAGCATGCCCTTATAAGTGTGTATATATATGTTGTTGTTTCATATGCAATCCCATCGCACAACACACACGTCTTATTAGCAGCAACCGTCTGTGTTATTATCGGTCTTCACACACATTTTTTATTACAGACCTGTTTGCCGCACATCACACACATCTTGTTATGTTGAACCATTTCTGTTCTCATGTCTCAACACAAACAGTTCATCCGAGTGAACCGCATGTCGTATATCGCACACACCTTTGATCTGGCTGACCGTTTCTTTTGTGTTGCCTAATCACAAATAGTTCATCCGAGTGAACTGTATGCTGTACATCTCACACACCTTCATCTGGCCGCCCGTTTCTTTTGGTCCTCCTCATCGCAAACAGTTAATTGAGCTGAACCGTATGCCCTGCATCACACACGCAACTAAAATCTGAACCGTGTTTGATGCATCCTCCAACGCAAATGTTTTGCACCTTTTTTCACGGGTTTTTTACACCACCGTTTGCGATTATGGCGCCGCACACAGTTTCGTCGAAGGGTCTTTGATCGTAGTGTCACATTAGCAGCAACCTGCAGTAGTGGGTCCACCGCCCCCGCTTAACCACACTTGGTCACCAGTTTCTCGCGGCATCGAGCGAAATTTTTCTGCCACCACAAAAATATCTATCTCCCCGACCCTCCCTCCCACGAAAAGCTAGATTTCCACTATTCCTCCTTGCTTTCCAAGTTCAAACCTTCATTGCTGCTTACTGGCAGCACAGCCTCCTCGCCGGCGGCCCTTCTTCACTACAAAAAAATACACTTCCGTGATGATACGTGTTTGTCACAGTAGGTCGCTTTTTTTGTCATGCATGTACATCCATGACAAATTTATGACAGAATCAAGATAGTCATACCTGTGCTGTCGTAGAAGTGTTCCATGACATTACCAAAATTATCATCACGGAAGTGTCCACTTCCATGATGATAAATCGCGCATCACAGAAGTGCTTTCGTGAAGGGTGACCGACACGTGGCATCCACCATAACGGAACGTCGTTAAGCTACCGGGTCGGGTTTTGGATCCGATAACCCGTTAACAGCCCTGACCAATGGGGATTTTCCACGTGTAAAATCATCATTGGCTAGAGGAAACACGTGTTGGCTCATCGTCGGGACAGATGTCATCCACTCACTAGACAGAAGGCGCCTATGATACGTCGACACGTGGCACGACCCAACAAGTTTAAATGGGCCGCCCAACTAAAGGCCCACAAGATTTTGCGGGCCATAATGGGCTGGCCCAGCTAAAGGCCCACGAGATTTTGCGGACCACAATGGGCTGGCCCAGCTAAAGGCCCACAAGATTTCGCGAGCCATAATGGGCCGGCCCAGGTAAAGGCCCACAAGATTTTTGTGTGCCATAATAGGCCGGCCCAGGTAAAGGCCCACGGTGACTCTAGCCAATAATGAACAGTAATTTTCTTTATACCCGTTAACGGGCCGTGATTTACATGGGCCGTTTCCAGCCCGTGTTAGCTTTCGGCCTATTGATGGCCCATACATTCTTGGGCTCCTTTTTGGCCCTCGATTACTTCTGGCCCATTACTGGCCCGTTCCCCTAATGGGCCAAATTCGGCCCATGGCAAGAGTCGGCCCATTACTAGCCTGTTGCACTAATGGGCCAAATTCGGCCCATGGCAAGAGTCAGCCCATTACTGGCCTGTTACCCTAATGGGCCAAATTCGGCCCATGGCAAGAGTCGGCCCGTTTCTAGCCTGTTAACCCGTTGCGCCGTTTCCAGCCCGTCTTATATTCTGGCCCATTAACGACCCATTATGCCTGTGACAGAATTAAGCCTTTGCTGTCATACGGCCTGTTAATGGCATGTTACCGTGCCGGGCCGATACCAATTACGCCCGATTATGGCCCATGTAGACCCATTTATCCGACGGCCCGAGGCCCACCGATTATAGGCCCATTTATCGATGGCCCGTAGGAGACCCATGGATCCTACGGCCCGTATATGGCCCATGGTAGTTACGGCCACTAGCAAACCAGGGAAAAAGAAGACTAGGAAATAAATAAGGCTGAAACTAACGCTAGGCTATTAAGGCGATTGCACAGATTACATCCACTCGGCATCAAAGATCGCCACCAGTGCAAATATAGGGAACACCCTACACTATACAAAAATGGCTTGCTGTTTTCTTCAGGCGGTGGCTGCACGTTAAGAATAAATTTTGTATCGCACCAAAACAAATTACAACTATATAACAAAAGGAAGGTTGGCATAAAACTTAACAGTCTAGCAGATAAATGCACCACCAGAAGTTCAGAAGCTCAGTTCATTTGACCTGACTGTTACGTTTTCATGCTGCATTGTCCGATGGAGCACCATAACCCTCGCCTTCATTTCCCCTAGGCTCCTGAACAACATAGCAAATGTCTGATAGTCTGGTTTCAAAACCATGCATATCTTGACGACATTGAGCAATGTTTCTCCTTGTTTCACAAAGGGTCTCTGTTAGGGAATGGACTTGTGTCAGGAGCGCAGATACAACATTGCTTTGAGCTTGCATATCTTGATCATGAGGCAGTTTGGACGATATTGCCTTAACAACCAACCCAGTATTACGCTAGAACATGCTTTTGGCACTGTTAGTGGGCAGGTACTGACCCACTGCAGCAGGAGCTGACATTGCGGTTATAGTTGCCTCGCCGCCTTCAGAAGGTGGAGGTTCCACCATTTTTTCCATAGCTCACTGAAAAGTTGAGGTTTTACATTAGTAGTACGAGAACATAAGATATTAAGGAGGCAGCAACACCAAACAAAATAGCTTTGGTCTATATACAGAACTTATTCTGGTGAACCCATGTAAAATATTAGTTGTATTTTATTGCAAAGTACATAATAAAACCAGGTTCCAAACATATGACCATGTACCATCGCTAATGTATTGTCTATTTCTTCACATTGTATTGAGGGCTAAGGATAAAGAGACAAAGTTTATAATACGGTAAGCATAGTATGACGTCATTCATATCACAAAACAACTGAGAACAGACAAACATGCAATTGTAACATTGTGTGGGCAAGTCCAGCACGGAACTAGATTACGGGTCAAGATCAAAGGAACATCACTCCTCTCTTTTAAACCTTGCAAGGTGCAATGATACGCTAAGACAATTGTGTATAAAATTGAAAAGAGTAATAGACATTGGCTGCAAACCATGCAGTTCAAGGCACAAGTCAGAGTAAGTAGTAGTTAAAAGGCATGAGGATTAAGGACTTACAACATCGGCTTTGACTGGTGTAGTCATGCCCTTCTTCTTGCTGGTGTGACAGTCCTTGAAGATTTCCACAGCATTTGGTTCGGGTACTTTTTGGTCCTTGCGGGCTTTCCTCTGCATTTGGAACAAATCAGTATAGATCTGATAATATGGTACAGCGAAAAGAGTGAAACAACAGCTAATTACAAGAGCCACGCAGTGTGCAATATAGCTATGAGATCCTGTCGTCTGTTGGAATTTCACTTTCGTACAGTTGGCCCTGTTCTTTGAACAGTTCACCTACAAGAAGATAGATTTGTGTGGCACATGCGTAAATAGGACTTCAACATGTGATCTGATGACATATATATAATGTACCTGATACTTCGGATCAGACCAGTGTTTAATGAGGCCTCTCCAGTCTTCATCAGATATATTTTCCACTGGAGATGGTGGGCAAGTTCACTGTTAGCCTTGCCTTCAAAGTGAGTTTTCCTCAAGTTATACCGATACTGTCGCAGAGCAGACTTGAAAACATGGGTGCAAGCTTGTCTGGGTGCATCATCTTGGCTATCCAACTTGAACCTCATCTGTTGAAAATTATGGGAGTCTCATTATCAGCAACCTAGAAAGTATTGGACAGAGCAAGACGATATTACTAGTTTCCATACATAACCATACTTATAGATAAATGGTCGAGGAAGATGTTGAACTAGGTTTCGTCTTTGTCATTCCTATACTGAATCCATGTTGGGAGGATACGTACATGACACCTAACAGCAACCGCTGCCTGTGATACTAACTTGTCTGACTCTGTAGCATCACGTGGCCTTTTTAAACCTGCCTCAAAACGGATCTCCATTCTTCCTCCTCTAGATTTAGTTAACCTATCGAGCATTATCCCTAATGTTTGTTTCCTCTTGCGCCTAGGTGCTAGTCCAACAACAAACATAGGAAGTGTTAGTGTACATCAAACTATGAGACTACATATAAAGAAGCATGCAACTGTAACTTGACTCCAGCAACTACCTTCTTGCTGTTGAAGCTCACAAGGTTCATCTGATATTGCCAACTCGTCTTGTGTCAAGAGTTCTTGGGAAGTAGTGTCAGGTGGAAAGGGAGCTTGGGAACGTGCTGCTAGCTCAGTTGACACACGAGTACGTCGTGCAACTGGTAGTACTATGGTAGGTGTTGCAAGAACTAGGGCTGTCTCTGCTTGTTTGGTGTAGCTATTTGTTTCTGTTTGTCTTTTTTTGCAACTTGTGTAGCATGGGATGTCGTGTTTGTAGAATTTTCTGCTGGAGTTTGACCTTCTATTGCACCATCAGTACCAGCAGAATCTGCATGATTCATCCGCTTCTCATTCCCTGCCATTCTGTGTTTCTTCCTCTTTCTTTGTGCCATGTTAAGTCAAGCCAACAAGAAAAATGAATAACAATTTAGTTCTTCAGAACAAATTGATGCATGATGCAGACGAACTGAACTTTGATGTTAGACAACCACACGATAGGAGGATGTAATGTGTATGAAAAACAGGACGGAAGAGATAACCAGAACTATGATGTGTAAACTAAGAAGAAGACATTTCACCAAATTAGAAGCAATGCAATGGAAGGTAGACACCATATGGAAGATGCTACAAATATCGCTCTGCCAAGTTAACAGTGTCTCATCATAAATGGCGTTTAAACAAATGTGAAGCAGTACACGAAATAAATCATATGCAAGATGCAAACAACATCACACTACCATGTTAGAGGTCTCTCGTCATTAGTGCCATTGCATATTCACAGCATTGCATATTCACAGCTTATGATGTGTAAACTAAGGAGAAGGCATTTCAACAAATTAGAAGCAATGAAAGCTAGACACCATATGAAAGATGAAACGAATATCACTCTACCAAGTTAAAACTGTCTCATCATAAGTGCCATTTCAACAAATTAGTAATACAAGCTAGAAAAGAATGTGAGATGTAACCTATATGACACTCCGAAGTCAAACGTGTCGTATGATAAGTGATTGTTGCAGGTTACACAACAGTAGTAATTTGATGTAAGAACATGGTGTGATAGACAGATATTGTATGTTCTAGAAATAGGAACATGTGTCTTATTCAAGTATAATGTGTAAAATAAGCAGATGGAATTCAACAAAATTAGAAGAAATACAAGCTAGACATCACACATAACATGCAACCACATATAACAGTGCCAAGTTAGAGGGAGCACCGGTGATGCTGCACTAGGGGAGACGTTCTCATCATAAACACAGCTTTGTTGAGTGTCTATGCATGTGTTGTCTTGGAAATCGTCTTGGGGGTGTGGAGGAGTAGAAACTGTAGAGGCTCTCCGTTCGGAAGGAGCACCTTTATCCGCTGTCTTGCTAACTTCCTTCCGCTTTATTGATTTTGAATTGTCAAGTAAAACCGACAAGAAAAACCAATAAAATTCTCTCTTCAGAGCTCATTCATGCATGATTCTGACAATCACTACTTTGATGTAAGGCAAACACATGATACTAGGATGGAATATGTACGAAAAACAGGACGGCATGGCATGTTCACAACTGTTTGTGTAAACTAAGCAGAAACCATTCCAGCAAATAAGAAGTAATGCAAGCTAGACACCACATGAAAGACGCAACCAATATGACTCTGCCAAGTTAAAAGCGTCCCATCATAAATGGAATTTCAACAAATTAGAAGCAGCGCATGCTATAAATCATATGAAAGATGCAACTAATATCGCACTGCATATACTAACGGTGTCTCGTCATGTTGATTGATGCAGGATACAAAAAACAACAGTTTTATGTAAGGACATGCTTAATAGACAGATGTACTATGTACTAAATACAGGAAGGCATGTCACATTAACAGGTATAATGTATAAGCTAAGCAGACTAGCACATGCAGTTTAACTAGATTGGAAGAATTACAATCTAGACACCATATGCAACATGCAACCACATATCATGCTGCCAAGTTAGAGCAAGCACCTGCGATGCTAGTGTAGGGAAATGCTGTAATCAACTACGGAGCTACGTTCACTATCTTCATCTAGCATTTCTGTTTCTTGAGAATCATGTCGGGAGGCTGACGCTGCATTCTTTAAATGAGGAGTAGTCCCCTTGCCTGCCTGCCTCATCATAAGTGATTGATGAGGGATACACAAGAACATTAGTTTGATGTAAGAACATGGTTAATACACAGATGTACTAGTATGTACCAAAAACAGAAAGGCATGTCATATTCAAAGGTATAATGTGTAAGCTCAGCAGATGCAATCTAACCAAATTGGAAGCAATACAAGCTAGACATCCGGCTGGAGTGGTGAGCATGATCATCTAGGACCTGAGAGCCTGGTGGGAGGCGGGCTGCTTCGCCACCATCGCAGCTTTTTAGTTGGCTTTCAGGTGATGCCTATCTTTGCTGGGCTTGTCACTGGCTCGGCCAGTGCCCTGACTAGCTATTTGTCTTCTGGTGCTCATGGGATGGTGGTTCATGTAAAAAATATCTTTCCTTATCTTACCGACTTCGGCCTTTCGAATACAAGCTAGACACCATATGGAACATGCAACCACATATGACACCGCGAAGTTAAAGCAAGCACCTGGGATGGTGGTTCATTGCGAGAGAGGTCATCAACTCCAGAGCTACGTTCCTCGTCTCCATCTGCTGACACTGCACCCTTTAAAGCGTTGAAACGTGTCTTGCCTAGCCGCACACCAAACTGGAGTGACTTCTCTCTTTTCTTTTTAGCTTCTCTCATGGCAGCAGAGTCTGAAATACCCTTGCATAAAAACACAAGAGTGAGAGTAAGGGTGAAGTGTGTGCAGAACTAGTGCACTGTAAAAGTAGCAGATAGCAGGTGGCTAAAAAATAAATGACAGGAGACATATGATAGCTCTACAACATTGCATGTCAAACAAAATTAGATTCTACTATGTATGATTTTGTAATATATGAGCACAGGAAATGCAGGTACTCCTCCAGCACACCACCACATGTGGTCATATCTAAGATAACAGTCGACTGAAAATAAATAGGTCAGTCGATTTTTTAATGAACCGTCTGATCTATAAGGAACGGGCAGATGGCCTTCGTCTACCTCCCGCCAGTCACTGTTGACGATCTTTCTCGAACCGCCAGCGACCAACAGCCCAGACCCCTGCCTCCGCCGCCCCGCCCTCCCATCGACCTCATACCACCGCTGTGCTTGGCAGCGCCCCCAGGCCATCCCTTTAATCCCGGCCGACCTCCAGATCGGGCGCCAGTAGCTCTAGGCCGCACACGCCCCTAAGATAAACACCAAGGTGCTGCTTCCCCGGCGTAATAGGCGTACTAGCGCCTGTTACGCCGGGGAATGCTTCCGTTAATTGGGAATCAAGTGGCCAGAAATTGAAATTCAGGGGGGCGACGGACCTCTAGCTAAGGTGAAATAGTATATGAGGAGAAACCTTGTGCATCGCGAGTTACTAGGAACATCTAGTATCAAGAAGAAGCCGTGTCTTCTGTGGGATGAATACCGTGCAAGCATAGACGTAAGATTTGCACGAATAAGGGAAGAGGAGTACCTTTTTCGGTTGCCGGTGTGGTCACCTCCACAAGTTGCGCCGATTTTCTTCTTTTTACCAGGGAAACCAATGTTCTCGGGGGTGCAGGCTTGGACGAACCCATGGCCAAATTGTTGACTGTGTTGCCGTGGCCGTATGTCGGCGGAGGGGAAGCAGATCCGAAGCGGCGAAGGATGGCGTAGCAGGAACAGCTCCGGTGTAGTGGAGGGTGGCGAAGTTGGAGTGGCAGCGGTGAGGTGCAGGACGGCGTGGTTGAACTGGCTCGGGTACGGACGGCTCGGCCTCGGCTACAACTACTAGCCGTGGAGGGCGTTGCGGTTGAGGTTGCGGTGGACGATGACGTCGGGGTATCGGCTCCGGCGTGATGGAGGAGGGCGGCGGTTGATGGGTGGGATGGGGTAGCGGACGGAGGATGCCGGGGTTTCGCGGCTGGTGGAGAGGTAGTTTTGGCGCCCATGGAGTACGAATGGGGAATCAGACGGGTGGGGGGGAACCATGTTTCGGTCTGGGACGCGCTTGTTTTTGGCTTTTTTGAACAGAAATGCGACACGCTTGTTTGAAATTTGGGGAAAGTACAAACTTTGCCCCCCTCTTAAATTTCGGACCTACTGCGGGTCGGGGTAGGATGGTAATCCCAGGTGTCCCAAATAGTGGGCGGGAGCGATTTCGGCCGCGCGCATGTGTGCTTAGGTGGCCATTGTGTATGAATGTTTTTCGGATGTGGTTGCGTGGCGTCTAGATGAAGCTACAAACCTACCCCGGTTTAGACCTTTGGACGTCGGGCCGGTAGGTTTCACGGGTCGGAGTTATTAGAAAAGTAATTTCCTTGTATTACCAAACATTGGTCTCACGCGGTTTCAGGCGAGTAGAGGCTCTTTTGGCGCTTCGTTTGAAATTTTGAAACACAAGCATTCACGTTTAGAGTACTCTTGAACTATGAGGATTGACCTAAATATACAACGTTATATTTGACCTTGTATGTTTGAAAACCTCATTAAATTATCCGCTTCTTTTTGAAATTTTGACACTTGAAAATCCTACAACTACGATTATTTTGGAATGGAGGAGCTAAATTTGAATCTATTTTGTACATGACTACATATGCTATTATGTACAAAATCAGAGCAAAGATTGGTGCCCCCATAATTTAGGTATGGTTTACAAATGCCATGATATCAAATTCAAATAATTGAATGGACTTCATGTTGAATTCGATTTTTTTAAACCACCTTAAGTTGAATTCAAATGTATGCTAGTTCATAGGTAGTAGCTATTTATAATGTCCATTGTGTAACTTTCGTATGTATAATGTGCTTTACACACACAACATGAACTATACTCATGTTTATATTCGATTTCTAAAGCGATGCATTGTCTGGAGTTCAAAATACTAACTATGTGGATCAATTGTGTCGAATAATAACATAGACATGCTCAAATTCGATAGAATCTAGATGTCTGATGGATCAATGACCGCTCCTTACGCGAATTGCAAATATCATGATCCCATCCTAATATTTGGATACAATTTATATCTTTAATCAATGTGTAGAGCAGTCTTTTACGTGTAGTTTCACTCTCCATCGGTGGTCTCTCACACATGCTCACACACTCTCCCGAGGTGTCTTTCTCGCACACATGCTCTAGATATAACCCTCCCACCCTCTCGGAACCATTTACAACTGTTTTCACTAACCTTTATCACAAGCACTCTTCCTCTCGCAAACATACACACGCACAATCCTCATCGACCCTTTCTATATACATGGACCTGCCTACGTGTCTCATGTACGTACATTATCTTTACGCCTATCTCTCACGCATTGTCTCACACCTCTCTTCCTAATCGACGAGTATGATTCTAGCAGAGCATTCTGTAGGATGCCCCTTAAAGTTAGGTTGGATGAATAGTAATATCAGAGATAAAGGGGTTACCTTAGTCCGAGAACCTAGGGTTACAAATCCTAGCTGACTTTGTCAGTGGACACAGAGTCCTTCACAATTCTGCTATCTTTGTCTTGTACGACTAGTCATCCATGGGTCTTCCTAAATGCATCACGGGCCGACCAATGTGGCCAGGACAGAACATAACGAAGGGCCTCACCTCGACCCACCGGACCTCACGCGGTGACACACCCTCTGCCCCCACGTCTCATTATCTTCTCACACCCACACATACCAACACAAACACCACACACATAGAAAATTTCTCCTGGTGCCTCTATTCCCCCCCTTGCATATACACACTCAAGGGAATGGAATCTCTTGTTGTGATGTCATATTCGTCTCTCTCTCTAGACCACTCTCATTTCTCGTGCTATCTCTCCCACGCTCCGCCCCCCTGTCGGCCCCTCTATCCATGCCTCTCTCGAATATGTAATACACACACATACCTCTCTAGGCCCCGCCAAATGCATCAACTACACATTCACACATGTTACATCACATACCCCATTGATCTAAAAGCCCTCTCTTCACGTTTATTTCGCATACAACATTCCTTTTGAATAAAGTGTGGCCAAAAAATTATTTTAGAGTTTCTACATATATACAATATTACAAAGTTATATGGAGGAGTACGAACGCTAATTTGCATTGCATGGTGCCCACAATGATATTTATTCCGCACTATGAATTTGTATATTTTTATACTATATACAAAGTTAGTCATAATAAAGAGAAATGAAGAGCATCTCTCTCTCCATTGCATACCCCCCCTGTACGCCCCATTCACGTATGCACACAAAACTATCTCCAGGTCCTCTAAAAGTAAGCCCCCAGAAAATTCACGCATGTTTCATCTTTCTCTCGCGATATATGCAATGACGATCATTGTATTTGAAGTGAAAGCACGATACGTACATTGGACTTCAGAATCCACTCATTACGGTCACCATTTATGTTTAGTGGTTATTATGCAGTCACGGGCTCACCGTACAACTCTGTATTTTCTCATGACATGACTAGTTGACTAGTTAAACGCTCCACATGGCACCTCTAGTGTTGCATCACATTATCTCACTACCATCGTGCCCAACTGTCGACTTGTATCTACTCTACATCTACACTCTTATAAAATACATAAAATACACTCTTATAAAAAACAGAGTTGGTGATGATGGTGTGCCTACCATCCTGCAATATAGGCCGTCCGAATTATATCTGACGGATAGGAAAGAAACTATGGCAATTTTGCAAAAAAGGTACCCACACACCTCTCCACATTTGCAAATAAGGCATTCCCTCGTTCATCCTTTTCTCTCACAAGATAAACAAGTCATACAAATGCATCTTGATGTTACATGCAACGCACGGGCATCTTGCTAGTAAGAATGAAAACAAACGACAAAAAAATATTTGGACGGTGGTTCGAAGTCATGACCGCGGGCACAGCGGACAAGGTGGCCTTGTATTGGTATGCTGAGCCGTCTGTTTTAACACACATGAGCTGGTGTGGTGATTATACACACACGCACGCATGCACATGAACTGCATCCACGCAACACTCACACAAACACATGCACCCATGCACGCACGCAACACTCACACGTACACACGCAGCCACGCACGCACGCAACACTCACACGCACACACACATGCATGCATGCACACACCAGTACACCACACGACCAACACACACTCTCACGCTCAAGTGCTCAACCTACACGTGCATGCGCACACATCAGGCCCTGACAGACACATACACAACCAGGTGATTCCCGCGCACGGGTGGGAGCCTTGTCGCGCCTGCGTAAATTTGTGTTTATCTGACCTTTTGCCTATGCGAACTGACAGGTGGGACCCACAACGAACGTGGTCAATTTAACTAGTCAACATGGCGCCACGCAGACTATTTGGCCGGTCAATAGAGTGCAATCCGATGCTGAGCTATGAGCAAGCGACCGTATAATCACTGCAAAACATATATAGTGACCGTAATCAGCTTATTCTGAAGTTCGGTGACCGTATTACACTTTTCTCTCTATAGGCCCTCCAAAACTACATCTCTACACGTTCTAGCATGTTACATCTAACAACTATGCAATACATCACTACTACTACACTCTAACACAATAAATCATATGTGTTTTTAGTTTTACTAGATATGATATTGTTACTTATAATTATTTAGTTTGCATACATTAAAATTGCCTTTGAAATGTATGGCCAGTATCATCTACCGCGCGGGAAAAATCCCGCCCTTTCCCGTTTAATTGGGTTTGTATCGATGGATCGTGCAAAACAGCAAAACTATAGTACTATACAGTACAAGTGACAGTTCACTGGGCCGTCGTGTCGTCTACTCCTCCGTCGTAAGACTGGAGCGCTCGCTTTCATAAATCTTCTAGTCCCTTTCGCCGACATGTGGGACATCAAGCTACCGGTTCCACGTGCCATACCGGAATACAATGCAGAGCAGCCGGGGTGAAGCACCCCAGTCATGGCGCCGGCGTAGTAATGAGCAATGAGGCGTCAAATCACAAAGCTGCACCTTTTCCGCAGTTAAGTTGGAGGGACGAAGAAACCATCATTTCACTCATTCCTGAATCCGCTTCTCCCTCATCTTCTTCAACTTAACCACGTGTTGCTTCTGCCGTTGTTCTGCCTCATGTGGGACGTGGATCGGCTTGGTAAAGCACTGACACGTGGGACCGCATGTTAGCAAACCGCTAGGACAATGTCCTCTAAAAATAAGAAGCCTAATCCTAGACTTACAAAGGGCTACGTAGCTGCTACGTATACTTTCCATCTAATCTATATATGCCCCCCTGATTTTCAGGTGGGGTGGGCCTAATCCTCTCCTTTAATCCAATCAAATAGTCCCACATCACATCAGTTCGTAACTTTATGTAAACCATTACGTGGATGTAGAATTGCTCAAATAAGAAACCTCCCCTGCCATCCGTGCGGCAAAATCACCTCCTTTTTACTAATCTCGATTCTATAATTTTTTAGATCAATATAATTAGATTTGTATAGATAGCACACAGGAGCAAAACCAAGTGGTACGGTTAAGGGCATCCACAATGTGTAACCAAATGTGAAAATAGCTTCTGGCATCGTGGGAACCATTGTGGACGGTGTTGCCAAGGCCAAAAAGATGGAACCGAAGCTCCCTGATTGATTGATTGATTGAAGGAATAGAAAATTGCAACATCTCTCCTCTTTCTCCCATGCTTGGACGCATGTAGTATAGTATAGAGCACCGAGTCTACTCCCCTGTCCCCTCTATCACAAATCACAAAGCAGTGAGGCGTCAAATCACAAAAGCACGGACGAAGCAACCATCATTTCACTCTTCGCTGACTCCACTTCTCCATCGTCTTCTTCGAGAAGCCATCTCACCGCATTAGTTATAGTAGTACTAGTAAAGGACTTCCTGGATGCAAATAAGGCGGTTGTCTCGTCTTGGAGGTGGCACTTGCGAACGACTTACCGTGGTCTCCCTCAATGGTGTTCTCCGTCGAACGCACTTCGCCAAACCACCAAAAAAATATCATCGACATCACCGCAATGGGGAAGGAAGTCAAATATAGTTACTACCTCCATTTTTTTGTACATAAGGCAAGTATATCAAAATTACAATTTCCAAAGGGCCACTAACACTAATCAAGGCAAAATTGATGGGGTTAGCAACCAAGGACATTAATATCCCCTGCATGCATGCGGAAGTGAGAAGGTTGGTTTGCATGGCGCTGCATTAATCAAGAAATGAGGAGTGAGATGGTTAGCTCTTTGGTCTTTGGAGAAAAAATATGCATTAATTGACACGTGAAACGAGGATTTGTATCGATTAAATCCCGTGAAGGAAAACCCAGCCTTTCTTTTTTAACACTAGTACTCCTAGTAGTACGTACGTACTTATCCTGTTTGGGTCTAGGCCTTGCATTGCCAAACTTTGCCACACATTTTTTCCAAGATTGCCTAAAGTTTTCAAAATGAGAAGGAGGTACACTTGCGCACGGCTATCGCGGTCGCGCCGCACCCTCACACGGTCGCTCCTGCATGCCGCAGTCGCACCGCACCCTCACACGGTCGCTCCTGCACGCCGCAAACCCAACCAAGGGAACGCACCCTCACTGACACGCGCTGTCGCATGTGAACACATCAAACTCAGCCATCCTATCGCTAACACATAATTTTCATTCATAGAGTATGTTTATCCAACCGCATGTTGGGGAGTATCCGTACGGCCCGTGCGGTGGTCTGTTGGGGAAGAAGAAGAGGTGAGGAAGAAGGAAAGAAGGGTTAGGAGACATAGGATATTCACCCAACCGCCTAAAATGGTAGACTGACCCAAGTCAGGCGACTTGCATAACAAATATATGTTTTTAGACAGCAAAAGATCCATAAAAACAACAACATAAAGAAAAACTATCACTGCTCGCGCAAAGATACGACCTCGTCGTCTTTGGCTGCCGGCGTGAACCAGCCGTCGCTACCGACGTGTGTCTCCGCACCGTGGTTGTCCTTGGCCTCCAGCTACTCGTTCAAGCGGAGCGTGCGGGCGCTCTGCACGGACGAGAGCACAGCCCGGTTCAAGTCGAGGACGTCCGGTTCCGCCTGCAGGAGGGCCTCGATGGCAGCGGCATCCGCGCGCTCCGCGTCGAGTCGAGCCTTCGCCGCCCGATTCAAGTCCAGGACATCCAGTTCCCCCTGCAGAAGGGCGTCGATGAGAGCGGCATCCACGCGCTCTGCGTCGAGGCGAGCCTCTGCCGCCCGGTTCAAGTCCATGACGTCCGGTTCCGCTTGCAGGAGGGCCTCAATGGCAGCGGCATCCGCACGCTCCACCTCAAGTTGAGCCTCCGCCGCCTGGTTCACATCCACGACATCCGGTTCCGCCTGCAGGAGAGCCTCGATGGCAGTGGCATGCGCGCGCTCCGCGTCGAGTTGAGCCTCTGCCTCCCGGTCCTCCTTTAGTATCGCCATGTTGAACCGCTGGTCCGCCTGCACCATGGGGGACTCAGACGCCGGCACGAAGTCGACGTCCATCGTCTCATACCCATCGGGGGCCTTCTGCGCCACGACCTCCGTCATGAACATTGGATCGGCTTCCTCCTCCTTGTAGCTTGGCTCGAGAGAACTCGGGGATTGGCCCGCCGCAAAGCGAGCTTGGGAACGGAGGTCTGTGGTGCCGACCGCCGCCGCGATTTCTGCGCGGCGCTCCGGCATCAGCATCTTGTAGTAAGTGATCTTGCAGCGCACCATGGCTTTCTGGCGAACTAGGGGACGCTTGATGTGGGCTAGGGGATTGAAAGGTGGGGGAATGGGCTGGAGTTTTGGTGTGGTTTTAGGGCAGTGGCTGGCGTAGGCCGAGCAGCGAAGGTTCTGGTGTGAATAGTGGTTCCGGTGACGACCGGTCAATCGGTTTTGACTGTACATCGCTCTTGTCACGTTCGCGTTGCAGCCCGGCACGCTGGACCCTCCATGTCGCTCACCGAATGGAACGCGCTTCATCTTGTATTTTTGCTCGCTTGTGGGACCACAGTTGAGAGAATACCGACATCCCTCCCCCTCCCCCGCCCGCATCATTTATTATACCACCACTCCCTCCATTTTATGCGGAGTAAATAAAAACAGAGGGAGTATACTACGGATGAGGATCCCCTGACGTGGTCGAACCCATTGAGTAACTGACATGCGGGGCCTAGCAAGCATGGGGTCCGCCAGTAAGTGACCGAAAGGGAGGGTAAGGCAGGGATACCTACGTCAGAGGATCCACTTCCACTATACTACTTTGACTAAATGTTAGAGTAATAATATATGACATGAAACTTACACAAATGTTGGAGTAATAATATATGACATGCAACTTACACAAAGCATACAGGGTCTAATGCGTTTTTCGAGGCTAACTTTGACCAAATGTTAGAGTAATAATATATGACATGCAACTTACACAAAGCATACGGTCAAATTCGTATGTGAAAGGAGTTTCCAATGATATAATTTTCACATTATACATCTCATGTACTATTAATCTTCTCAATAGTCAAATTGGAAACCATCTCGAGTACAAATCTAGGAGTACGTACGAATCTAACAATGTTGATTGGGCGTTGTTGAATGTTGATACCTTTTTGATCAAAGTAGATATACTTTGACTACACATAAAACTTATATGTAAACTAGAAAGGATAGGAGGGAGTATATTGTACGTTCAAAAATGAAATGAACATTGAATACCCTTTATATATGATTTGCGGATGCTATGATCACCGGTTCAAAATTTTGAATCCGCCTTAGGTATCATGTGCCCCCACTCGTTCCCTCTCGATTTCATCTCGGGGTCTGGAGATCTATTGAAAGAGGACTAGGGTGGGTACATGTGAATGATACTCAGCGGAATGTTCAAATGAGGCATGTGGGAGGATGGACTCGACTGGAGGGCGACATGATCGATGGAGAAGATGGTTGGAGAGGAATGAGAAATAAGCAAACGCCACATGATTATACTTGAACGGCTCAAATAAACAATAAGTTGTCTCGCTTGGCCTACATAGTGAAAGGCCTAATGCGCAACGCGGAGCACTGACGCTCGAATATGGCCGGGAAAACAGGGAAACAGACATGTGGGGCACACCCGTTGGGACAACGTAGCGCAGACTAGTCCAACAAAGGAGCTGGCTCACGACCTCCTCGCCACCGACAACCGTTCATGTGGGTCGTTGGGGCCAACAACGGGGCGCAGCTCCAGCACCCCCTCTGGACACGGCGACCGCGGTGAGTGACACGCTCATATCGTCGCTAGACACGGTCGGCTTCAGTTTGCCGAGGGTGGCGTTAGTGCCATGGCACGACCAACGGTATGTTTGGTTTGTGCCCAAGGTTGCCCCATCAAAGCATTGGGTAGCCCAAATTTTGGTTGAGGTATTGGTTGCCCATGATTTGGCCGACATTGGCAAGAAAAATGAACTTGAGTTGGCTAGAGTTCATTGGCATGCCAAAGAAATGGCAACCATCCAAACAAAGACCAATCTTTGGGTCATGACCAAAATTTTGGTTGAGGTATTGGTTGCCCATGATTTGGTCGACATTGGCAAGAAAAATGAACTAGAGTTGGCTAGAGTTCATTGGCATGCCAAAAAATGGCAACCATCCAAACAAAGACCAACCTTTTGGTCATGAACAAAATTTTGGCAAGGTGCACTTTGGCTACAATCCAAACACACACCAACACCCGGCTCGTCGAGGATGCACGGGGCACCGCGACGCATCCGCGGAGTGGTGTAGCACGGCCAACTGCATCCTCTGGACCTGAGACCATGCCGACTCATCTTGCTTTTCCAATGACATGCGAGGATCACATGTGAGCAAAGGGCATCTCCAACGTTGCCACGACCACAGCTGACTACCCTGGCACACCATAACCCTCGTCACTCGCGCCGTCGCACGATGCGTTCCCAGCCGGCGCCAGCTGCCCGCATTCATGCCGTCCGTTCGTATGTCGTCATTAAGAGGCTCGGTGCCCGCGGAACCAACTCCGGCGACTTAATGATGCACCCGGACGCTTGGCCTCACTGGAATGCGCTACTTAAAGCGGCAACGCCCAGCTAACCTCCACACCATAGCGCATCGTCCTCCTACCTGGAACCACATCCGCCATGACCGCAAGCGCGAAAGCTCTGCGGGAGAGCTTGTCTTCGGGGATGGAGCTCGAGGTTGCCGCCCTCGCTCAAGTCGCCGCACAAGCGGTGGCCACACCGGCGGCCGACGACGGGAGCACCGTCAGCCACGCGTCCTACTTGCCGCCGTCCAACGTCCGGCACCGCCGAGGTCGGGGACTCCTCCGAGGATGACTAGGGCATGGGAGGCGGCAGGGCATGGTGTGCCAACTGGCCGGTCCGTCTCCCGTGTTCTACTTTTCCTCGCCGGAGACTGCACCTTCACTTCACGGGTCTTGAACCCCGCCCCCGTACATGGAGATCACAGATGGAGGACGTTGGTCGCCGCCGTAAAATAGGTTTAGGGTCGGGTTTATTTTATTTTTTTGTCCTATAAAAGTTCAAAATGTAATGAAAATCTACCGTGTTTGCATTAATCTCGGCCGGTGTATATGAACTTTCACAATAATATACATATTGTAGGAGTACTAGCAAGATGCCCGTGCGTTGCACGAAATATCAAGATCTTGTGGGAGAAAAGGATGAACGAGGGAAAGCCTTATCTGCAAATGTGGAGAGGAGTGCGGGTAAATTGTCATAGTTTCCTTCCTATCCGTTAGATATAAATCGGACGGCCTATATTGCAGGATCGGACACATCTTTCTACATCTACGGGAACCTAGGAAAGGGTTAACGTAAATTGCCTCTCTCTCTCCTCCCCTGATTTTCATGGTGGTGGGCCCCTCCCTCCCCCAATCTACAATCAACAGCTCACATGTTTCACATTACGTTAATTACGTAACTGGGATTACGTAGGTGTAGCAGTACTCGTCCTAAAAAATCCAACTAAGCCAACCTCCCAGCATATCGCGCGGGAAAAGACCCGGCCGCGCCGTTTTAGTCGGGATTACCGGATTACTAGTAGTAGTATCGATGGATCGCGCGAAGCAATAGATTTTTTTGAGGGGGCGAAGCACCTAGTTTAAAAAGAAAAAATGCAGTACACTCACAGCACTCCTGTCGCGGTCGCATTGCACCCCACACACGTTTGGTCCTGCACACGGCTCACGCAAGCGGAACGCGCTTTGGCTTGCCTCTTCACTGACATGTGGGACTGCAATCGGAGAAACCGACCATGCGCCAAACTCCCCCCGCCCACCGCGCAAAAATCCTCCCCCCCCCACACCCAAAAATTCCCCCAAATCTGATTCAACCACCCTTCGGCCAACTAGCCAATAATATTCCCCAAACCCCCTCTCCCCTGTCCCCCTCCCCTCCATTCGCTCCGCCAAAGCCGCCCTCCCTGCCGCGCCGATACGTCGGCGCCGCGGTTCGGCGATCCTCTCGCTCCCACAGTACGCTCTCGTAGACTGTCGTCCTCTAGCTACGCCGCCACCTCTGACTACGTTCTTGTGGAGGCGCACGGCGGTCAGCGCCGCCACCGCTGGCGATGTTCGTGTGGAGATGCACGGCGGTCAGCTTCTCCCATGGTATGCGCATTCTAGACTGAGGCCCCGTTCATGTCGGTGTAGCGCTGAATGTTAGCTGATAGACGCTGTTAATCTCACTGTTTGCCGAAGTAGTTTACTGTCAATATGCTCTGCTTAAGAAGCTTCCTTGCCCTGTTCTGCACTCAATCTGCTTAGCTAAGATGGCATGCCAAGGCCGATTAGTTGCTAAAATATCCTGCCATATATTTATTGTGACGCAGATTGCCATGGTCTAGTAGCCAATCTGTTAGCTGAAATAACTCTACACCGTTTTATACTCGATCTTTGTTGCTGCGATGGCCTTCGATAGTTCGATGGCTGTGTGCTCGGCCTCATTGACTGCTGAAACAGCCTGCCATAATTTGGCACTCAAATCTGTTTGCTGAATTAGCTTTACATATATTTCGTTACTTAGATCTGCTCGTCCAAATATCTTGCCATAGCTTTAGACATCGACCTAGGTATTTTTTTCTGGACTTCATAAAAAAGCATATATGTTTTTCCTGTAATATCTAGTAGAAGAACTAATTTGTATGTCTAACAGATGGACAGGACTTGGATAACTTCTGCTCAAAGATTCTCCGCTGCATATGTCGAGGGGGTTGAAAACTTCATTAACTTTATCAGAGCTGAGTACGGTGGTCCAAAATCAGATGTGCTCTGCCCGTGTAGCAGTTGTATGAATTCAGTTACAAGACCCCAGTCCACTATGCAAAATCATCTATACTTGTATGGGATGTCGGTCACATATACTAGGTGGGTTCGTCATGGTGAAGCTGTGAACGTCAATGTTATTGACTACGTGGAAGCAACATATCACCATCTTGATCTGCCTGATGCTCAGGTGGAAGAGGAGGAGGAGGTGGTGGTGGCGGAGCCAGTGAGTTTGACCAACATTGAAACAATGCTACCAAATGCTCGTGCATTCCATGAACTTTCACCTGCAGAAGAAAAACGGTGGGCCCGCATGTTGGAACAATGCAACGTTGCTGTCACCCCAGGAAATAAGCTGCCAGTATTCTTAGCTATGGTCACCTTTCTTCAGGTGAAGTCATCTGAGCGGATGAGCAACAAATCATTCGATGCAATGTTGGCTGCTTTCCGTGAATCTTTCCCAGATGCGTCTGAGCTGCCACACACCTACAGTAAAATGAAGAATTTCCTTCGTGTAGTTGGAATTGGATATGATATGATCCATGTTTGTAAGAATAATTGTGTTCTGTTCCGGAAGGATTATGCCAACTTAAGTGAATGCCCGAAATGCAAATCATCAAGATGGAAAGATGGCGATGCTATGAAGAGGATTCCTCATAATGTTCTGAGACATTTTCCAATTACACCAAGATTGCAGAGGTTGTTTCATGATGCTGAAACAAGAGAGGATGTACTGTGGCATTCTAGGAACCAGGAGTACAGAGATCAAAATGTAATGAGCCATCCATCTCATGGTAGTGAGTGGAAAAGCTTCAATGATAAACACAAAGAGTTTGCTGCTGACCCGAGAAACATTAGACTTGGCTTAGCTTCAGATGGATTTAACCCATTTGGCCACCAGAGCGCCACATATAGCATGTGGCCAGTGCTTGTTATCCCTTACAACATGCCTCCAAATGTCTGCACCAAAGAATCAAACTACATGATGGCCTTGCTCATCCCAGGTCCAAAAAGTCCTGGAAAGGATTTTGATTTGTTCATGGAGCCTCTTGTGGGGGAACTTCAACAGCTATGGAAGGGTGTTCTCACTCGAGACCTATATAGCAGCCCACCAGCTGATTTCTTTCTGCGTGCTATTATAATTTGGTGCATCCATGATTATCCGGCTTTGGGCACTATGTCAGGGCAACGACACATGGTTACAATGCATATGTTCGTTGTGACAGGAATCCGCTGTCATACGCAATACTTAGCAAGATCTGTTACATTGGACACCGCTGTTTCCTTGCCAAGGACAAGCCGCATCCTAGAAAATACTCAAGACATGTGTTCAATGCAAAGCATGAAAACTGTGATGCGCCAAAGAGGCTCACCACCGATGAGTTGCAAGTGGAATTAGAGAAGGTCAGGCATATTACACCAGGAAACCATCCTGGTAATGGTAGCGGGAAAAGGAAGCGTGGCAGGGTAGAAGAGAGATTATTGTTTACCCGCAGGTCCATTTTGTGGGACTTGGAGTATTGGAAAGATTTGGATCTAAGGCATAATCTTGATGTGATGGACATCGAGAAAAATATATGTGACAGGATTATCAGCACACTTCTTAATATTGAAGGTAAGACGAAAGATACCTTAAAATCTAGGATTGATTTGACACACCTGGGTATCAGAAAGGATTTGCAGGTGCAAGATGAAGGTAAACCACGGGATATGGCACCAGCT
The DNA here is from genome assembly GCF_003073215.2 of Triticum urartu. NCBI lineage: Eukaryota > Viridiplantae > Streptophyta > Magnoliopsida > Poales > Poaceae > Triticum > Triticum urartu. The sequence goes on along the minus strand of NC_053025.1, from coordinate 498,565,655 downwards.
ATGTACGTCTTGGACAAGGTAAAAAGAAAAGAATTCCGCGAGGTCCTGTCACGTGTGAGATTCCCACATGGATTTGCTTCCAACCCTGAAAGGAGAGTCAGTGTAGATGGAAACAAGGTACAAGGGTTGAAAACTCATGACTGCCACATCCTACTTCAAAGGGTTTTACCTGTTAACCTTAGAGGATTGGGCCACCCTGACTTATACAGAGCAGTTGCGGAGTTGGGACAATTCTTCAGGGAACTCTACAGTAGGAATATCAGGATAGATGCTTTGGAGCGTCTTAGAGACAAGATACCAACTATCCTATGCGACCTTGAGAAGATATATCCTCCAGCCTTCTTTGATGCGATGGTGCATTTGGCTGTTCATCTACCTGATGAGGCACTACTTAGAGGTCCAGTACAGTATGGCTAGATGTACCCTATTGAAAGGCGGCTAGGCACTTTCAAGGGCTATGTTAGGAATAGAGCTAGACCAGAGGGTTCCATTGCAGAGGCCTACATTGCTACAGAAGCGTTGACATTCTGCTCAAAATACATTGAAACAGCTGATCAGCTTAGCAAAGAGGTGGGTGAAGACAATCCCGGGCTCAATGTTTTCGATTATTCTGTTCGAGTTACAGGGAAGAGTTGACAAGAGGACAAACCTAAAGATTTGGACAAAATGGTTTGGTATGTGTTGAATAGCTGTCCTGAGATACTACCTTATATCAAGTAAGTGCAGTACTGCAGCTTATACATCATAATCTACTAAACTTGCAGCACATTCTTATATATTTAGATGTTTGACGCGATCACTATGTTGTGCAGCATCTACAAAGAGGAGTTACTGCCGCAAAAACCAAGAAACATTGACAAACTGGTTATGGCAGGATTTGCGAAATGGTTCAAGAACCATGTAAGCTTTTGAAGTGCACTGTCTGTTTTTTTAATATATTGAGTACATAAGATGATCAGCTTGTCTATTTTCTAACCATAGGTTAAGAAGATGCGGGAGGATGGGCAGGCAGTTGATGATGCCCTTTACTCACTAGCAATGGGTCCTAATACTTGGGTAAGACATTATGAATCTTGCGTTGTTGGAGATGTGTGATGACCCACAAGTATAGGGGATCCATCATAGTCCTTTCGATAAGTAAGAGTGTCGAACCCAACGAGGAGCAGAAGGAAATGATAAGCGGTTTTCAGCAAGGTATTCTCTGCAAGTACTGAAATAAGTGGTAACAGATAGTTTTGTGATAAGATAGATTCTAATGAGCAACAAGTAACAAAAGTAAATAAAGTGCAGCAAGGCGGCCCAATCCTTTTTGTAGCAAAGGACAAGCCAGAACAAACTCTTATAATAGGAAAAGCGCTCCCGAGGACACATGGGAATATCGTCAAGCTAGTTTTCATCACGTTCATATGATTCACGTTCGATACTTTGATAATTTGATATGTGGGTGGACCGGTGCTTGGGTGCTGTTCTTACTTGAACAAGCATCCCACTTATGATTAACCTCTATTGCAAGCATCCGCAACTACAACAAAAGTATTAAGGTAAACATAACCATAGCATGAAACATGTGGATCCAAATCAGCCCCTTACGAAGCAACGCATAAACTAGGGTTTAAGGTTCTGTCACTCTAGCAACCCATCATCTACTTATTACTTCCCAATGCCTTCCTCTAGGCCCAAATAATGGTGAAGTGTTATGTAGTCGATGTTCACATAACACCACTAGAGGCTAGACAACATACATCTTATCAAAATATCAAACGAATACCAAATTCACATGACTACTCATAGCAAGACTTCTCCCTTGTCCTCAGGAACAAACAGAATTACTCACAAAGCATATTCATGTTCATAATCAGAGGGGTAATAATATGCATATAGGATCTGAACATATGATCTTCCACCAAATAAACCAATTAGCATCAACTACAAGGAGTAATCAACACTACTAGTAACCTACTAGCACCAATCCCGGACATTGAGACAAGAATTGGATACAAGAGATGAACTAGGGTTTTGAGATGAGATGGTGCTGGTGAATATGTTGATGGAGATTGCCCTCTCCAGATGATAGGAGCATTGGTGATGACGATGGTGATGATTTCCCCCCTCCGGGAGGGAAGTATCCCCAGCAGAACAGCTCTGCCGGAGCTCTAGATTGGATCCGCCAAGGTTCCGCCTCGTGACAGCGGAGTCTCATCCCCAAAAGTTCCTCTTTATTTTTTTCTCATCGAAAGACTTCATATTGGAGAAGATGGGTGTCGCAGAGCCACCAGGGGGCCCACGAGGTAGGGGGCGCGCCCTAGGGGGGCGCCCCCCACCCTCGTGAGAAGGGTGTGGGGCCCCTGGCCTTCATCTTTGGCGAGGATTTTTCTTTATTTGTTTTAAGATGTTCCGTGAAGTTTCAGGACTTTTGGAGTTGCGCAGAATTGGTCTCTAATATTTGCTCCTTTTCCAGCCCAGAATTCCACCTGCCGGCATTCCCCCTCCTTATGTAAACCTTGTAAAATAAGAGAGAATAGCCGTAAGTATTGTGACATAAAGTGAAATAATTGTCCATAATGCAATAAATATCGATATAAAAGCATGATGAAAAATGGACGTATCAACTCCCCCAAGCTTAGACCTCTCTTGTCCTCAAGCAAAAAGCCGATAACAATAAATATGTCCTTATGTTTAGAGGTAGAGCCGTCGATAAAAATAAATACGGACATGAAGGCATCATGATTATTCTCATAACAGCAACATATATAGATTTTGTCATATGATTACTTATGTTCAAGTGATGATCTATTGACAATGCAAAAGTATAAATCATAAACCTTATTGGGCTCCGACAAACTATAATCTCAGTCATTGAAACAATTGCAATTTATCATAACATCGGAAAGAGTCTATGTCAGAGCTAAAAAGCAAGTCCACATACTCAACTATCATTTAGTCCTTCATAATTGCTAACACTCATGCAATACTTGTGGTTATGAAGTTTTAATCGGACACAGAGAAAGATAGGGTCTTATAGTTTTGCCCCACAACCTTTTACCTCAAGGGTAATGTCAACAATAATGGTTCATTCTCTGTGTCCAACATCAACTCTTTAGCATGTCATATTTTAATGAGTGCTCCCAATCATAAAAGATGTCAATGATAATATATCTATATGTGAAAACCTCTCTTTCCTTATTACTTCCTATTAATTGCAACAATGACCAAAGCTATGTCTGCCAACTCCCAACAACTTTTAATCATCATACTCTTTCTATGCGAAGTCATTACTCTCAATAAGGTCAATATGAACTTTTTGTTTCTTTTTATTCTTTTCTCTTTTCTTTTATTCACCCAAGATCATGGCAAAATAATCAAGCCCTTGACTCAACACTAATATTTATTATATATAACTCACGGACTCGATTACATAGAGAGATCATAAAGCAAAACTCAAAACTAGATCATGCCATAAACTTTATTCTACTAGATCAAGATATTACTAATAGGATCGAACTAAGAAAAACGATAAAGATAGGAGTTGTGATTGTGATACGATACCGGGGCACCTCCCCCAAGCTTGGCAGTTGACAAGGGGAGTGCCCATACCCAAGTGATTATATCTCCTTTGTCGGTGAAGAAGGTGGAGGTGACGGATAATCGCACATCGAGCGTAAGAGGTCCTCCAGCTTGCGAATAATGCCCTTGAGTGCGACAATATGCTCCTTCAACAAAATATTTTCTTGTGTGAGATACTTGTTTTGTATACGAGCTAACTCAATCATCTTGAAAGCTTCGATCTCAGTTGGGGTAAGAAGGTTATGATCAAGTTGAAGGATGTCCTTTGCTGCCGGAGCTTGATCCTCCGTGGCCTTCTTGATCCTTTCATCCTTGTTGACCCTAGTGGGTTCTTCCCTCTTCAGATCTATCTTCATTAGCCAAGCATCGTTTTCACCATTGTTGGAGGAGGGAGACTACATGATGCCTAGCCTGGAAAACCCTGACAGAAAACAGCTCGGAACAAGAACAGAGGAGGTTTGCGTGATACGGGAGTCAAAACCTTCGGGAGAATATATAATGAATTTTTACCAACCAAAATACGTATCGTGCAAGAAAACAGAGTCCGGAAGTCACACGAGGTGCTCACGAGGTAGGGGGCGCGCCCAGGGGGGTAGGGCGCGCCCACCACCCTCGTGTCCTTCCCGGACTGCTACTTAATTTTCTATTTTTCTAAATATTCTAAAACAGAGAAATATTGCCTTAAAAATTGTTTTGGAGTCGGTTTACTTACCGTACCACATACCTATTCCTTTTCTGAGTTTGAAACATTCTGGAAAGTGTCCCTTATGTATTCCTTTGGGGTTACGGTTTCAATAATATTGGTTTCAACATTTATGGGATTACCTGAGATATAATGTTTAATTCTTTGACCATTTACCTCCTTCGGATTTGTGCCTTCGAAGTTGTTGATTTTTATGGCACCGGAACGATAGACCTCTTCGATGACGTAGGGGCCTTCCCATTTAGAGAGAAGTTTTCCTGCAAAAAATCTTAAACGAGAGTTGTATAGCAATACATAATCACCTACATTAAACTCACGCTTTTGTATCCTTTTGTCATGCCATCTTTTAACTTTTTCTTTAAACAACATGGCACTTTCATAATCTTGGGTTCTCCATTCATCAAGTGAGCTAATGTCAAATAACCTCTTCTCACCGGCAAGTTTAAAATCATAATTGAGCTCTTTAATAGCCCAATATGCCTTGTGTTCTAGTTCGAGAGGTAAGTGACATGCTTTTCCATAAACCATTTTATACAGAGACATACCCATAGGATTTTTGTATGCAGTTCTATAAGCCCATAATGCATCATCAAGTTTCTTAGACCAATTCTTTCTAGACCTATTAACAGTCTTCTGCAAAATTAATTTGAGCTCTCTATTGCTCAATTCTACTTGACCACTATACTCAGGGTGATAAGGAGATGCAATTCTATGATTAACATCGTACTTAGCAAGCATTTTATGGAAAGCACCATGAATAAAGTGTGAACCACCATCAGTCATTAAATATCTAGGGACTCCAAACCTCGGAAAAATAACTTCCTTAAGAATTTTAATAGAAGTGTTATGATCATCACTACTAGTTGGAATAGCTTCTACCCACTTAGTAACGTAATCAACAACAACTAAAATATGTGTGTATCCATTAGAGACAGGAAAAGGTCCCATATAATCAAAGCCCCAAACATCAAACGGTTCAATAACAAGAGAATAATTCATAGGCATTTCTTGACGTCTACTAATATTACCAATTCTTTGACATTCATCACAAGACAAGACAAACTTACGGGCATCCTTGAAGAGAGTAGGCCAATAAAAACCAGATTGCAATACCTTATGTGCAGTTCTATCTCCAGTGTGGTGTCCTCCATAAGACTCGGAATGACACTTGCATAGGATCTGTTCCTATTCATGCTCAGGTACACAACGTCTAATAACACCATCTACTCCTTCTTTATAAAGATGTGGGTCATCCCAAAAGTAATGTCTTAAATCATAGAAAAACTTTTTCTTTTGCTGGTATGTGAAGCTAGGTGGTATAAACTTAGCAACAATATAATTAGCATAATCAGCATACCATGGAGTACTATGGGAAGTACTTATAACATTTAATTGTTCATCAAGAAAGTCATCATTAATAGGTAATGGTTCATCAATAATATTTTCTAACCTAGATAAGTTGTCTGCAACGGGGTTCTCAGCTCCCTTTCTATCAACAATATTCAAATCAAATTCTTTTAGCAAGAGAACCCATCTAATAAGTCTAGGTTTAGCATCTTTCTTTTCCATAAGATATTTAATAGCAGCATGATCAGTGTGAATAGTTACTTTAGAATCAACGATATAAGATCTGAACTTATCACAAGCAAATACAACTGCTAAAAGCTTTTTTTCAGTAGTAGCATAATTTCTTTGAGCATTGTCTAGAGTCTTACTAGCATAAGGAATAACATTTAATTTCTTATCAATTGTTTGCCCTAGAACAGCACCTACAGCATAATCACTAGCATCACACATAATTTCAAAGGGTAAATTCCAATCAGGTGGCTGAACAATAGGTGCAGAGACTAATGCTTTCTTAAGTATTTCAAATGCTTCTACACAATCATCATCAAAGACAAATGGTATATCTTTTTGTAATAAATTAGTCAAAGGCCGAGAAATTTTTGAGAAGTCCTTAATGAACCTCTTGTAAAATCCGGCGTGACCAAGGAAACTTCTTATACCTTTGATGTCCTTGGGACATGTGATCTTTTCAATAGCATCAACCTTGGCTTTATCAACTTCAATACCTCTTTCAGAAACTTTGTGCCCCAAGACAATACCTTCATTAACCATAAAGTGGCACTTTTCCCAATTCAAGACAAGATTAGTTTCTTCACATCTCTGCAAAACTCGATCAAGATTGCTCAAGCAATCATCAAAAGAGGAACCATAGACAGAAAAGTCGTCCATGAAAACCTCACAAATATTTTCACAAAAGTCAGAGAATATAGCCATCATGCATCTTTGAAAGGTAGCAGGTGCATTACATAAACCAAAAGGCATACGTCTATAAGCAAAAGTACCAAAAGGGCATGTAAAAGTAGTCTTTGATTGATCTCTAGCCGACACAAGTATTTGAGAGAATCCAGAATAACCATCTAGAAAGAAATAGTGTGTATATTTGCATAATCTTTCAAGCATTTGATCAAAAAAAGGTAAGGGGTAATGATCTTTCTTAGTAGCTTTATTTAATTTTCGGAAATCAATTACCATCCTATAACCTGTGATAATTCTTTGTGGAATCAATTCATATTAATCATTAGGAACAACAGTAATACCTCCCTTCTTAGGGACACAATGGACAGGACTTACCCACTCACTATCAGCAACGGGATAAATTATACCTGCCTCCAGAAGCTTGAGTATTTCTTTTCTGACCACTTCTTTCATTTTAGGATTCACACATCGTTGAGGATCATGAACTGGTTTGGCATCTGCTTCCAAATTTATTTTATGTTGACATAGAGTGGGACTAATGCCCTTAAGATCATCAAGAGTATATCCAATAGCAGCACGATGCTTCTTCAGAGTTTTCAATAATCTTTCTTCTTCATGCTCTGAAAGGTTAGCACTAATAATAACAGGATATATCTTCTTTTCATCAAGATAAGCATATTTAAGATTATCAGGCAAAGGTTTAAGCTCAAACACGGGATCACCCTTGGGTGGAGGAGGATCCCCTAAAATTTCAACAGGCAAATTGTGTTGCAGAATAGGTTCCTGTTTAAAGAATACTTCATCTATTTCCCTTCTTTCATTCATGAACATATCATTTTCATGGTCTAGCAAATAGTGTTCTAAAGGATCACTGGGAGGTACGGCAATAGAAGCAAGACCAATAATTTCATCCTTACTAGGTAATTCTTCCTCATGATGTTGTTTACTAAATTTAGAGAAATTAAACTCATGAACCATATCATCCAAGCCAACAGTAACAATATTCTTTGTGCAATCTATGGTAGCATTGACAGTATTTAAGAAGGGTCTACCAAATATAATGGGACAAAAGCTATGTTGTGGGGAAGTAAGAAGAAGAAAATCAGCAGGATATTTAGTTTTCCCACACAAGACTTCAACATCTCTAACGGTAGGTCGCTTTTTTGTCATGCATGTACATCCATGACAAATTTATGACATAATCAAGATAGTCATACCTGTGTTTTCGTAGAAGTGTTCCATGACATTACCAAAATTATGATCACGGAAGTGTCCACTTCCATGACGATAAATCGCGCGTCACAGAAGTGCTTTCGTCAAGGGTGACCGACATGTGGCATCCACCGTAACGGAACGCCGTTAAGCTATCGGGTCGGGTTTTGGATCCAATAACCCGTTAACAGCCCCAACCAATGGGAAATTTCCACGTGTAAAATTCTTATTGGCCAGACGAAACACGTGTCAGCTCGTCAGTGGGTCAGATAGGCGCCTATGATACGTCGACACGTGGCACGGCCCAACAGAGGCCCATTCCTGTGTAAAGGCCGACCCGTTTGACTTGGTCAAAAGCTGGTGGGCCGGCCCATGGAAAGCCTGTTAACGGCATGTTCGAATATAGCCTATTTACAGCCCGCTAACCCAAGGCCCGTTACGCCCTATCCGAATTAGGCCCAGTAGCGTCATCTGGGCCATCCAATATGATTCCAGCCCATTTTCACTTTTGGCCCATGTATGGCCCATGACGTGTTTTGGCCCATATGAGGCCCTATGTAACTCTTGGCCTACTAACGGCCCGTGGTGAAACTGGCTCGTAATGAATAGTGTATTTACACCCATTAAAGGCCCGTGGTGAAACTGGCCCGTGATGACCAGTGTATCACTTTATACCCATTAACGGCCTGTTATTCCGTTGGGCCGTTTCCAGCCCATGTTATCGTTCGGCCTTCTTAGAGCCCATTTATTCTTGGGCTCATTTCCAGCATTCGTTTACTTACGGCCCGTTACTGTCATTTTCTGCTTGTGGGCCAAATTCAGCCCGTGGTTACAGTCGGCCCATTTGTGGTCCGTTAATACGTTGGGCCATTTTCATAGCGTCATCAAATACGGCCTATTAACGATGGCCCATTATGGTCGGCCCATGAACGGATGATTCCAACTCTAGCCCGTTTACGGCCATAATGCGGCCTGTTATTGGCCCATGTTTGGCCATCGATCATACTGCCCGTAGAAGGCCCATTGATGATACGGCCCGTAGAAGGCCCATTGTTTCTACGGCCCGTAGAAGGCCCACTGTTTCTACGGCCCGTAGGAGGCCCAGTGTCACTACAGTAAATATTAGCCCTTGGTTATTGTGGCCTAGTTTTAAAAATAGGTTAATGCAGCCACTAGCAAACCGCGGAAAAAGAACTGCAATGACTAGAAGCAAACAAATAAACAAGACAACAAGGAAATAAATAAGCAAGCAACTTACGCTAGGCTATCACGGCTATCACACATATTACATCCACTGGGCATCAAAGTTCGCCACCAGTGCAAATAAATGTGCCGACAAAATAATATACAAAACTGAGAGCACTTCAGAAGGCACTAGGCCTGGCCAGGTCGGGCCCCTCCAAACAGCTGAAGAAGCTGAGTAGACCTCAGTTGTGTCAATGATATATGCATCAACACTAGATTTAAGGCATGATGGTGCGCACGGTAGTCCTCTGACATCTTCATTGCATCTTTGACTTCAAGTCGGAGCTGAGCTGAAGCAAGCCTTTCCGCTTTAAGTTGAGACTGAAGAAGTCGAACTGATTGAGGCAGCGACTGCATAGAGGTTGTCTCACACCTGCTGGTGAGTAGCTTCAACTCACAGTCTTCATCAAGACAGGACCTTGGGGTCATCTCGCTGTCTTCAAAATGGTTTGGCTCACTATCTTCCCTAAAGTTCTGCGTGGCGTAAGAGATACGAGTCTGAAAGAGAAACAAGGAGACACGTAACAGGTTTCACAATTATATAAGCAAATAAATGGATCTGTTCTGCATAAGGAACATGTTTTTACAACTACAATTTGAAACTGGTCGTTGTTGCAAACATCCAATCAGATGTAAACAGCAAAGCAAACAGCAGTGGAGGAAATGATGCCTATCCTAATCTATACTAGAACAAAGTTTGAAGGCTCGAGAAGGATGAACTTACATTACATGTTAACACGGGCTGGACAAAGCCCTTCTCCATGTTGATGGAAGGATAATTCAATAAATTCCCCAAAGAAAATTCTTTATAAGTGTTGCCATTATTGTACATTTTGCAAAGAGTAAATATAGATCAAATAATATTGGAAGAAACAGAGGATAATGAAGCTCAGGTGCAGACTGATGATACATAATAAAATAGCAATTAATTAAGTACACCGTCAAAAGGAAAAAGGGAGAGAGGTACTGACAAGAGCAATGCAGAGCCCATTATTGTTTTGAGATCGTATGATCCTTTGAGCAAGGAGATTCATCTGAAATTAGTTTTCATACAAGAGAGAAGGTAAGGCACAAGCAGAAATTTAGGAGTTCAAATTTTGAATTGATATCATAGACAGTACCTGACGCTGGGCTCCCAGCAGTTCTAATAGGGGTTTGGCCACTGGAGTAGGGGTAAAGTGTGGTACAGTTGGGCATGTGTTTTCTGTGGCTGCTGATCTATCTGATTTAACAGGTATCACTACCTTTTCCAAATACCTAGTTTGTACTCCTTGACGACCTGCACTCACCCTCTTCCTTTTGGACACCTATTACGAAAGAACAACATCTGACTGGAAAAACATAGTGTGACGACACATGGAATAGGTACAGAAAATGGATAGGTATGGCATATACTCATACATGATGCTTAAACTAAGCAGATGGTGTAACAAAGTAGAAGTAATGCAAGAGGTCGGATGCAAAATATGTGCGACCAATACAACTTTGCAAAGTTAGAGCAAGCACCTTGATGGGTGAATAAGATAGGCCATCCTCCACCATGCCAAGTTTGATAGCCAGTGGATCGTTCCGCAATATTCCTCTCATGCGCCCATTCTCATATTCATTTTGATAATGTTCAATATCTGACATGCATGAAAACATAAAAACAAGTGAGATTTTCTTTGTAATGCAGAAGTGACTCTAATCCAATACTGCCTCCCTATAAAACCCTTTGTGCTATCTTTGCAATTCTTTTAAAAGATGCCATGCATGCTGTAATTTTTTGTGTGCATTAATATAATGTGGCCTACTACTCAAAATATGAGAGCTCCAGAAGTGATGACACTTCGCAAATGATAGTTTCAACATATAGTAAAGAAGAACAAGTCGACCTGACCTGACAGATTCAAAATATACTAAGGGAGAACAACTCGACCTGACCAGTCGATCGCAAGAGAAGAGTATCATCTTAAAGAAGAGCAGAAGAGCAAGCAGATTGAAGATATTACAAGTCTTTTAATACAATGTCGGTTGGCCACCCATGATGAACCAGGGCGCACAGAGAAATACTATTATTTCCGGTCTCTCCATATGTGGCTCACATGCATTTTGAAACTAAAGTAGGAACATTTAGCTAACCAATTAAACATCTCTCAGTTTTACTAATATTAGCAATAATATTAGATATGAATTTGTACAACTAAGCTTGTTTAGCTCGATGGGTGGAGCAGTGCTATTACGACACGAACCACGCAGGCTGATTGTGGTCATCATAAAATGGGGAAAATATAAGCATGATGAGTACAGTGTTGACCGTGGCAGTGGGATGGCAGATCTGAAGCTGCAAACCGCGCAAAGGGTAGTTAGCAACCGATGTTTGCTTTGAAATAACAACTAAGATTTGGTATGGACAAGAAAGTACGGTCAACAAGTGACAAAGAAATGCAATTATGCTGTCTCTCTATATGTCACGACATGCGTTTGGAAACTCAAGTGGGACCTTTAGCTAACCAATTAAATGTGTCGGTTAACTAATATTAGTATCATATCACAATCATATTTGAACAACTAAGCTTTCGAATTCTGAGGGTTGTGTTGTTTAGCTTCAAGGGTGGAGTAATGCTAGTACGATAGAAAGCACCTACGCAGATCATAGTAGAGTATATAAAAGGGGAAAACCCTAAGCATCAAGAGAAAAATCAGGAAAGTGGAACTAGCTGGACCAGTGGGTGGCGCACATGCTTTTCAAAACGAATATAGGAACATTAGGTGACTAATTAAACATTCTCTGTTTTAGTGATATTAGCATCATATCAGATTCGTATTTCAACACGTAAGCTTTGGGTTGAGGTCTTGAGGAGCAGTGCTAGCACGACACGAAGCACCTATGATGATGGTAGTGAATATGAAGGGGGGAAACCATAAGCTTTACGAGTATAGTGCCCGTGCCATGGCGGATCTGAAGGTGCAAACCGGACAAAGCTACTTCGCAACCAATGTTTGCTTTCAACTAGCCACTACGATTTGGTACGGACAAGAAAAGTACGGTAAACAAATTACGATCTATTTTCCGGGTGAGATCAATAACTTAAGCACATATGGAAGAGTACCAGGTCTCTTGCGACGCCGTGTAGGCCTATGCTGATACGTTGAGGGTGTTGCGGGTGCGATGGCTATCGGCGGCAGGGAAGAAGACTTTAGACGGCAGACGGTCGGGTCAGGGGATATATCCTGTTGCCGTGGACGAGGCGGTCGTAGGAGCGGCAACGACAAGGTGGGCGACGGAGCCGATGAAGCGAGAGGAGGCGATGAACGGATCCTGGTCCAGGGCCGTGGATGAGAGACGTCCATCTCTTGCAGTGGACGAAGGGGTAGGGGTAGCGGCCCCGGCAAGGTGGAGGATGGGGTGGTGGACGGAGGAGGCTGGCCGCAGTGCGGAGGTTGTCGTGCCGCCAACGGTGTATGAATGGGGAAATGGAGGGGAGGGGAGGATCTCAAACTTTGGGACACGCTTCTCTGAAATGGGGGAAGTTACGAACTTATCCCCCGTTTAAAATTTCGGACATCGCGTCGGTTGGGGATAGGACGGTAATCTTGCATCTCCCAAATATTTGCCGGTAACTATTTTGGGTGAGGAGAGGGTGTTTTGCCGCCCACGGTTGGCGCCCACGGTGTATGAACGGGGCTTACAGGTAGGGCGGTTGTGTCACGTCTGATGGAAGTTACACATCTGCCCCTATTTAAAATATAAGCCTACATCGATTTCAGACGAGGAGAGTTTGTTTTGCTGCCCACCGTGTATGAATGGGGAAATGGAGGAAGAGACACATGTCTTTCGTACAAGCTTGAATCAAATGTGTTTTGCCGCCCATGTTTGGCGCCCACCGTGTCTGAATGGGCTCAGAGGCCGTCGTGTCACGTCTGATTGAAGTTACTAGTCTACCCCTATCGACAGCAGTGTAAATCCTGTCGATAAGGATGTCAAGTGTCAGGGGTAGACAGTAATTTCGATCTTGAAAACACTTGCTTCGGGCAGCCCACAAATTAAAGTGGGTGTTTAGCCGCTTCGTTCAAAACTTGGGAGAATTAGCATTCACGTTTGCCCTGGGACCTGGCAAACTAAATTCAAATCCAATTTGTATTCGATTACGAATATCCACAGATAATTATACATTTTGTTATTTATTTCTTCAAAACCACAACAAAGATTTATTCCACCTTTACATATGATTATGATTTAGAAATGTCGTGATCTTCAAATTCAGTAGGTTGGATACACTCTGAGTCAAACAGTTATTTCATCCAATACAATATGCTCACACGAAAAACAGTTCACCTTATGTCAATCATACAAGTACTGAGGATTACCTTGCCTAAAAAATTTCGGATCATTACAACACATGGAAAACATAGGGGGTCTTGCAACATAATCCATTCAGAGACATGACACAACAGGCAAGTATAATAATCTAATGAAAATTTCAACTGGTATCTAAAGAAGAACTGGGATTATCTTGGGCTTCACATAGCAGAAACAGCAGGACCTCCTCCGTCTTCAAATGCAACATTCTTACTTCCTTCAATTCTTGGGTTGCTTGCATAATGCGTGCCGCTAATTCCGTAATTTCCAGCCTCAAGATAAAGATTACCTCATTCATGGCAGCCACACCATCTCTTTCTGCCTCTAGTAGAGCCTCAAGCACTATAATATCTGTGCTCAGACTGCTCTCCGGTGGTGTTGCCTCTGAACTACTACCATCTGGTAACATGGATGGCGCACTGCTTCCAAAGATAGATTTTGGGGTTGTACACTGTGTCCTAGTGTGAACGGCATCCTGAAAGGTTTCCACTGGACATCAGTAAGAGATAGTTATCGTATGATCTAGGCAGTAAGCTTACATGGTAAACGACGAACGAATTATTGCCGAGCATGGCAAACTATATTTAAATGGTTCGAAGCAGCATCAGCCGAAAAGAAATTAAAATGGTAAGATGAAACTAGGGATGTAAGTGGCAAATAAACGAAATCCGCCAGTCCCATCTAGTTAGTTTTTTCTACCTCCCTAGTTCATTTTCCTCAAAAAAACAAAAACTCTTTTGAACTATCATACCACTAGTGGACTTTAATCGGGATTAAACCGGACCCAGTTGACATCCCTAGTTGAAAGGGAGTGTACAACCGCTTTATTTAAGTTGCCAAGGCATCTAAGCAGTTGAAATAATCTGAGAAAGCACTTAACAGTGTGGCCTCATATAAACTACGAAGACAGTCTTGTGATGAAGTTGAGAGGAAAAGTTAAAGACTCAAATGAAATAGGCATGCATTTCTTTACGATAGTACAGCATGCACTGCTGACATATTGGCCAACTCAGGTATAGCGTAACAACAAATAAGCATTCGAATCAAGAAATACAGCAAAGCAGACAACTGAACTATTTGTAATTCGGTAGGATTACACGTTGAGGGCACAAGCCAAGAAAGCAGCCCACTTGCATTACATTTCACATGTACTAAAACACACTGGATTACCATATGTTGCTGTAAAGCCTAGCTGCTGTTGCAATGTTCTTTCAAGATATCGTCAGCATCTCGTGGTTGCAAATCTAGTTGTTGTAGTTTATTCTGCACCATCTATTTAGGTAAAATGAATTTTAATCGCATGCACTGGTCTGAATTGATCATCAATGGTTCATCTAAACTGATGAAAGAAGGGTGTGTGCATACACGACAATACTCCCTCCGATTCTTTTTACTTTGCGTATAACTTTTTCTCAGTTTTCTCGTATTAGTCTGCGCATTGCCGATTCCTAGCGCTGGTTTCCTTTTGTGCCCCGCCCCATCCGCCTCTGCCCTAATTAATTGGCAAATTAGTCCAGAAAAATTACACCAGTGCCCTCCTTGGTATGCGGGTCAAGAGTTATGCGCAGAGTAAATAGAATCAGAGGGAGTATATCTGCTTCCCTATATTTTTATGATTGTTCGAGGTGCCAGCCCCAAAAGAACAAATATTTTGCTTGATGGGGTTGGCAGCTCCATAATTAATAGAAGCATCAAATTAGTCATGCAACTTGGGAAGATCAAGAACACACAAACAAGTAATGAACAGAGGCTAAGAGTAGTGATGTAATAGCTAGCATCAGAAAATGTAGGGTAAAACGAACAAAAAGCAGCGGAACCACATGCTAGTTTGCTGATGTGTAATTAAGCATAGAGAACATTAAGCAGTCTGATGGAACCAACAGGTGGCATCAGAACAAAACTAAAGCATATTAACTATATGTGCACTGGTATGTAATTTAGCACATGTAACATGTTCACTACCAGAAGTATGGCCCTACAGGTGCAAGCAGAATAACACGTCTCATGAAAAACTGAATGATGCCCTGAAGAAATTCAAAGGTGCGCTGCTTATGCTAGAAAAGTGAACGTAGGCGTCGGCCGTTGGATAATACTACCTGATTCTCAGCGGCGTATGGGTATCGTTGTCATACTTGATAGCTAAGGATCGTCGATGGTGCTCGTGTTGCAGTTGAGTTTGGGCCGGCTGTCGCCGTCGCTAAAGCGGCTCCGGTGCTACGGTTGTGGCGCCTGTCGACATACAAGAAAGCTCATCTATGGTAAGTGAACAGTTGCACGATAAAGAGAAAAACCGAAAGGAGTACAAATCGAAATAACGTGATGAGGCTGCGGCGTCAGTAAAGCAGGGCCGGTGGAGTTGAATATGGCGTCCGTGGAGCGGGTACGGTGCAGTGGACGAAGGCTTCGGCGGGCGCGTTGTACAGTGCTTTCGGTGAGGCGGATCTGTTGCGGCGGACGAGGGCTTGTATGAAGGGCCAGCGAAGGGGCGGATGAGGGAGTCAGTGAAGGGCCTACGCTGTGGTGGACGAGGGCGCCGGTTAAGCAGATCCGGTGCGATGGACCATGATGGCGGTCAAGGAGATCTGGAGCGGTGGACATGCCAGTCGTTGAAGCGGCTCCAGTGAAGTGGTGAGTTAGCAGTTGGGGGTTCCAAGGTGCGGAAGGTAGATCCGGCAGGGTGTGAGGTCCACCGCTGCGGCGGAGGACTAGATTCAGAGGCTTGCCGTGGTTGGGGGGGTCGGGGAGGGGAAGGGGAGGGGCTCTGGGAAGAATGTTGGGGGCAAAGAGGGGAAAACAATGGAGTTACCAAACCAGCCCTTTTCTGTTCATGTGGCAGGGGTAAAACAGGAATATCGCAGGGCTAAACTTTCAGGCGCGTGATATTTCGATGTGAGCGGGAAGTTTGAAAGCTTTTGGCTCCTAAAATTATAAGTATTCTGCTCTCGTACGGCCGACTATGATATCATGGCCGACAATTTGTTTGTTTTGCACGCAAAAAAATGTGCAAGTTTTGAAAATCAATGTCTCCAACTCGAAACTTAGACTGTCCATTCAATTCAAATATGGATCATTGAGCTACTACAAGCAAATACCATCATATGGTCCAATTCAAATGAAATTCCAAATGTGTTTATCCTAAATATGATGACAAAAGCAAAAATGTGTATGTGTATGAATAAAGTGGATGATTATAAAGTTTGAACATGCCTGTATGTGTATATCTCTAGGTTTGATATATGAATTTGAAATCATGAAATCCCGGCTTAAAAAATGTACCTCCGTTTAAATGAATTACAAAGCTAATGATTCCAATCTTAGGTTTGTAATTCTGGTACATCAAGGTATATCATGCATGTTCAAAAGTATCGTTATCTCATAGTACAAACTGTGAAACAAATTGACCAACCATGAGTGCACAATATCTCAATTACGCTAAAGTCCCTCAAATATAGACACCTCACTCTTTATCTAAAGTCAACGCCCCCACCACACACACACACACAACACACAGAGAAGTCGTTCTCTCCCCCAAACACCAACACACGAGCACATTAACACCCCTCTCTCTTGTAAAGTCCGGACCCCAACATAGGTCTCTATCACTTTGTCTCTCGGGCATGCTCACATCTCTTCCCTCACTCTATAGGTCTCCCGCTATATCACTTACCCAAGCACACGCACTATGTAGAGTGTATATTTCCCATACACACAAAACGTCACCCCCAAACGTCTATCTCCCTACTTATGTGGTTCTCGCGCACTCACCTCACACACCACCCACACTGCAAACAAGCACACTTTGTCTCCTTGTGCACCACTCTCCTCTTTCTATCTCTCCCACATGCGGACCCGCCCCAGCTCTTTCCCCGTATACATATATGTCGTGACTCTTTGCATAGCCCCCTAATGTATAATCGTTCTCGATTTCGCACATTGTTCTCTACACCATCTATTCTAGATCTCTCATGAAGTCCCTATCACACACACGATGACTTGCTTCCCTTGCGTCTCCGTTCATATGCCAATTTTGGACAACATCAACATTGTCTCCCTATCTTACGCCATTTATGGACACAAACGACCCCTCTCGCCCCCTCTCTTCCTCTCACTCTCTCTCTCCGTCGCTAGCTCTCTCTTTCTCTCGCTCTCACACCCCTCTCCCACACACACACTCGATGTCTCTTCCAAATAGTATGCTCCCCCCCCCGCCCGCACCCGTGCTATCTCGCTACTACACATGTCACACCATCCCCCCTTCCCTTATACTAGGTTTACATCATCAGTGGTCTCTCTACTCCACATACACTCTCTGCCTCTCACACACAAATGCGTGCACAAACACACACAGACACGCACGAACACCCATTTACCTGGATCCTCATCTCTCCTGTCCGCATGTGTATCTCACACACTCACTCTCTAATTATGTATATGTGTCTCCACGTTACACAACACAAATCCCCATGTACATGTCTCTCTCTATCCTCCACACACATAGACACAAAGAATCTGTTATCATTGCCCCAGTCTCTAACATATCACACACGCACTCTCTCTCTCTCTCTCTCTCTCTCGCAAACACGCTCAACAAGGGTTTCCCCGTGAATAACTTACCGTCTATTCATGAACAGTCGTGGCAGTACGGCGAACACGAGACGTGAAAAAGAATGGGATAATTGTATTCATACCCTTAGTTGTGTCCCCCTCAACTGAATTGCCCCTAGTTTTCAAAAACATGTGGTCTTGCCCAACCCACTTGGTCGTCCTGTGCTTTTTCCCTTTGACTGTTTGACCGTCACTTTGAAAACTTCATAACTAATTCATACTAAATTAGAAAAATACAAATAAGATGCCAAAATGTTCCGAAAAACATCACCTATATGTCAATGTCACTTGTATTCATGACAAAAGTGTTGGTAAGTGGTCATTTGAGTTTTAGCTCTTATCATACCACCATGAACAGTAAAATCTAAAAAATCAAACTATTCAAGAAAAAAATGGTGGCAAAGTATTGCAAATGTTTTAAGTGCTTGCCAAGTTTCATGAGGGAATGACATTTGTGGAAGTCGTGGCAAGAAAAACAATAAACACTCAAAAATAGATTATTATTTTTTCCACGACTTCCACGAATGTCATTCCCTCATGAAACTTGGCAAGCACTTAAAACATTTGCAATACTTTGCCACCAATTTTTTCTTGAATTTTTTAGATTTTACTGTTCATGGTGGTATGATAAGAGCTAAAACTCGAATGGCCACTTACCAACACTTTTGTCATGAATGCAAATGACATTGACATATAGGTGATGTTTTTCGGAACATTTTGGCATCTTATTTGTATTTTTCTGATTTAGTATGAATTATTTATAAAGTTTTCAAAGTGATGGTCAAACGGTCAAAGGGCAAAAGCACAAGACGACAAAGTGGGTTGGGCAAAACCACGTGTTTTCAGAAACTAGGGGCAATTCGGTTGAGGGGGACACAACTAAGGGTATGAATACAATTATCCCAAAAAGAATAAATCTACATGTGCTTAGACCACCTAGTATGACTACTAGGACTAGAGCAAGCCAAAAAGCGCGCCACCGTCACCCCCTCCTTGTCGGCGACGGGAAAATCTTTGTTTTACACAGTCGAGAAGTCATTGTGCTAAGGCCCCACATGTCGAGGCGTTGAATAGAATGTAGATGCTAGTTTACGGAAGCAAGTACCGATAATACGTTTGTATCTCCATACTTATATTTCTTCTCTTATAAAAAACCGAGTTGGTGATGATGGCACGTGTGCCATCTTGCAACATAGACCGTCTGATCTATATCTGACGGATGGAAATTAAACTAAAAGATACCCGCACCCCTCTCCACATTTGCAGACAAGGCCTTCCCTCGTTCATCCTTATCTCCAAAAAACCTCATTGTTGATCAATTAATAAAGGAAGCCTCCGGAACAAACTGGCCTGGTGGCCGCTGCCGGCATCGTCAATCCCCATGCCTCCGCTCAGTCCGACCACCAACCACGACCACACCCCACTCCTCTTCACCTTATCTCATATTTCTCGATATATCATTAGTTTTTATGCATGGGATTACTCCCGCAAGGGTCAATCACAATAGGTGTTTTATAAAAAAATGCATCTTGATGTTCCGTGCAATGCACGGATCTTGCTAGTACTCCTACACAAGACTAAGTTGGTGATGCTGGTGTGTCTGCCATCCGTCGTTTCTGACCATTACATCTACATCTAACGATTGTGAGGTAAGTTGTTGCCTTTTCTCACCAACATCCCACTTGTCTACCAATTTGCAGAGAACCCCATAATTAGTATCTTAAAACCAACCACATCCCTCCCTGACCTCACCAAAACAGCCCAAGGAATATATTCTAATTGAAACATAATATATCTCTAGTGACATATGTATATCAAAATTAGAGTGTTTTGTACCAAGTTTGTGAATAAGTATTATTCCAATTGTGATTCATTGCAACGGACATGAACATTGCTAGTATTTCCAACCATGCATTTCTTTTCCTATTATTCCATAGTTTCGAGTTTTCCATCAAGATATTAGTCACTCATGGTTGATATTTACTTTCAATCATGTACACATATGCACTATGTAACTAGCCTTGCTTATTGGCTTCCAAAGCTTAACTTTCACTCCTACTTACAATATGTAGAGTATTTAACAAAAAACTACCACTTTCAACCAGCCCTAGGAGGAATCTATTGTACAAAAAATAGCAAAAACATACCCAAAATTTCTTAATCCACGCCAAAAACTACCTAGTACTCCTGCCGATT
This sequence comes from Triticum urartu, assembly GCF_003073215.2. Classification (NCBI taxonomy): domain Eukaryota; kingdom Viridiplantae; phylum Streptophyta; class Magnoliopsida; order Poales; family Poaceae; genus Triticum; species Triticum urartu. The sequence goes on along the minus strand of NC_053025.1, from coordinate 498,545,526 downwards.
AGGTTCGTTTTAACCCATTTATGACAGGGTTGGCCCACATGTCCGTGCTGACGAGGCAGCTTAAACCAACATATTTCGTTTGACCGTTGACACGAGGGACCCACATCTGACCTTCTATCCTGTTATTCCCCCTCAAATCATTATTTTTCTTGAACATTACTTCAAATAGTACTGATGCGTGTTCGTCGGTGGCGCCGGTGATGAGCGAGTTGGCCGCCGCTCCGCCGGACGGGCCGGACGCCGCGCTGGCCTCCGCACGGGTTGGCAGGCTGGCCCGATCGTGACTCACGAGCGAGCAAGCCGCCGTGCTGGCCTTCGCTCGAGCCAGATGGCTGGCCTTAGCGTGGCGCGCGCGAGCAAGCCGCCGCGCTACCGTGCCAATCTAGCTAGCAAACCTTGCAGACAAGCAGCTGGACGGAGCTATCTTGGCTAGCTAGCAGCCGCGAGCGCCGGACGGAGCTGGCATCCGGGCTGCCGCAACATGGGCTCCGCACCGTCGGCGGTTTTGACCTCGCCTTCTGTCAGCGGCGGTAGCTGCGTCCCATGGCCGAGGATGACTAGGTGGATGGGCCGGATGTAGGAGGTCACTCGAGGATTTTTGTTGGTAAGAGGAGTACAATGGTTGATAAGGTAGTCTTATCTTAAGTCTGCCACGTATGCAAGTGGTAGTAGTTTCTTGGCATTTTAGTGGTTTCTTGCATTATTAGAGCAAGTACAATAGAGCTGAGTCAGCGGGCTATAAGAAATAAACTACTACTACTACATGTTGGCTATAAGATGGGCTGTAGATGACATGGCACTGGCTTATAGCCAGCAGCTGGCTATACTATTAACCATGCTCTTAGGGGTTTCTTGTAAGGAACAATGTACGTACTACTAGCGACAAAAGGCGATTCTAGGTTGCGTTGTACTCCAACGAGTACTACTAGTGGTCGCAGGAGTGTATACCTCGTTTTGTGGGTTTGATCCTGGCCGAACGCACGTCGGCCTTTTTTTTAAATAGTATACTATCTAGATACATCGCAGAAATGGATGTATCTAGAGCTAAAATACATCTAGATACATCCATACCCGCGACAAGTAATTCGGAACGGAGGGAGTACTACACTTCGCTGCGAGCCAATATTTTACACGAGTAGTTTGAGTTTTGAAGTCAAACGGACGTGCGGCCCCACAATCTGGGTGCACTGGAGTCTGGACAGCCTAGCCACGTGAACAGGTTTTCCTTCCCAGCATCCCGTGGCTCGCGTGCTCTCCCTAGCCGCACCTCGCTTGCAGCTTCCAGCTAGTAGCATATTTAAACTAGCGCCTCCCAATTAAGTCCGAGGAGCCGGAAAAGCCTGGCGGGGCATTGGGAACTGTGTAATATGGCTCTGTATGTAAAGTGCTCTACTACTACTCTGTAGCTTGTGGCGTTGCATGCATGGACTTCACTCCATTATCGGCTCTACTATAAAAGAAATTCCTCTTGACGTGTTTTTTTTTGAAACGGAGGCAAAAGCTTTGCTTCATCTCATTCATAAAGAAGGAACTACTAACAAAGTTCGACGAGATCCATTACACCTCCACAAATGGAAGCGAAAAGCCTAGTCTCGCTGTATCAAATAACTCAAATGTTCTTCCCCCGCAGTAACCGTCGCTGATAAACAGGCTGCTAGTGTGTGCGTGAGAGGAGCGGCTGAGTAGGCCAGCTACGTGAGAGGAGCGGCTGAATAGAGCACCGAGAGTACCCACTAGGCCACTACGCATGTGTACTTCCCCTGCATTGATAGTACATCGATGGTTCTAGAGAACAGTAGTACCCTCCACTTCCAACTGTAGCTCCTTGGCCATGAGATTCAAGAGTTCAAAACTGGTGCACTATACAAGACTAGACTAGAAGCACAGTACTCCCTCCTTTCCGGTTTATAGGGCTCATCTCAAAATTTTAGTTTTTCCATTTTATAAGGCTCAATTTGGTTGTTTCCCATCACATGTTCAGATTCCAAGGTGCATTAAATCATTGCATGCAAGTATAAAGAGAAAATTGACCAATGAATGTAAGTTATGCATGCATGCATTGCAATTAATGCATTGGTAAACATACTTTTTTGAGGAAAACAAGAGCATTAATTGGGTGCTTTTTTGAGGAGTAGTTGAGAAAAGTAGTACTAGTACTGCTACAGTACGAGTACGTACTCCTCCGTCACATAATGTACGACATTTTTTGACACTAGTTGGCATGTACAAAAAATGGCAAAAACATACCCAAAATTTCTTAAATCCACGCCAAAAACTACTACCTAGTGCCAAAAATTTCTTACTAGTGCTATTATTTACAGTATAATGCAATCCCATAACGTTCCATAATGCTAGTACTAGTACTCCATGGTACCAAAAACTACTACCTAGTGCCAAAAATTTCTTACTAGTGCTATTATTTAGAGTAGTAAATAATAGCCTCACCCCTTCGCTGAGGAACGGTCTACAGTTGGAAGGGACGAGGCCCTGCGGTTACTACACTCTTATCTCCTCCTCGCCAGTTCCCCTCCCCCCGAAGAGAAGGCAGTTCGTCGCTGCTCCCATGGATTCGCCAGGCGGTTCTCCTCCTCGTCGGGGCTGGGAGACCTTGGACGACGATTCTCTAGGAGAAATCGCACGCCGCTCTGACGTCCTCACCGCCGCAAGACTCGGTGCTTCCTGCACCAACTTTTTCAAGATGCTGCTTAAACAGGCTTGGGAAAAGGCCATGCTTGTTGGTCTTCCATGCGTCCTCGAGGAGAAGGTTCTTCTATGGGACAATTCTTCAAACAGTCCACCGCTCCTTGGCCATGGTTGCACATTGACTCTGCTAGAGTTGACGACGTTGAGAGGTAGTCGGATTTTGTCTGATGAGCAGGTCAGTAATGGAGTTTGATCATGTAGTTATTCCATTTCCATCCCGTAATTTCTCCGCTGCCCACCATCTTATATATAGGTCTGGGTCGGTGCCAACGAAGATTGGCTTGCATACCTCCGGTCGGATACCACCATGATTTTGCACAACATCCACAGCAGTGCGGCCGTTCCGACAGACCCCTTCTCCACCATTGGGATCGGCCTTCCGGACTGGCTGGGCAAGAATACGTATGATGATGCCTACACGAGATTGAAGAAGATAGCAATTGCGGACCCGCCGACAAAGCTACGTGGCTACGACGATTACTATCTCATCACGGTGTTCGACATAAGGATTTCCATCAATGCAGGAGGCAGTAACGGCAGAGGCTGGCGCATGTTGGCGGCAGCAGATTTGTACCCCTACACGTTCGAAGATGCCGTGCGCCATCTAGGCCGCATCTTCGCGGTGACAAGCCAGGGGACTTGTTTCATCTGGTTGACATCCTACGGTACGGGAGATTACAAACGGAATGCACAAACCATCATTTGCATCCCTAACGGTACTCCATTATTTTGCAGGGACCAGTCATCCCCCGATCAAAATAAGATCGCCGATCCTGGATGTGCATTTGCATCCGCGATTTGGTCTAACCTGGAACCTTGTAGCTGACTTTGGCATATTGGGATCAACTATCTTAGCAATCGTTACCCATGGTACCACTGATGTCCAACATGGTCACATAATCTACCACGATCGGACTGTCACCATCTACCCAGGTATTCCATTTTTTAACCCTCTCGCCTTCTCTTTCATGGTTGTACTAGTAGTATACTTTGTAGTACTAGTAGGAGTACTTTTTACCTTGGAGGACGCGTATAGCTAGCTAGGCCCTTGAAGACTTGAACCCACTAGCTGCCACCATTTTTGTTTTTCCATGTCTTACTATCTCATCCATGTAGCCAAGAGTGGCTATATATAATAAGCCGGTTATTTTACTTCCTCTATACCGGAGTAGTACTATTTTATGCACAATATTACTGACCGCCACATTTGAGCACAACATTATTATGCATGGACCTTGACTATGTATGTCACCATGTCTCCAGATCCGGGATGCCGCGTGTACCAGATGAACGGCGCCGAGTTCGACCCCCGTGATGCTACGTGGGCGCCGAGGAACACTCTTGGAGAGTACTCGCTTTTCATCGGGGACAGCTACCCCATTGTGAAGCGGATGCCACCTTCCGTGCACGACACGGAAGGCCTGCCGTTCATGAAGCATGGTTGTGTCTTCAGTGCGAACCGCCGGATGAACGACATGCTGGGACACGCTATCCCTGATTTATGCCGCTTCAGCTTGGATGAGTCTCCATCGTGTGGAACCGGACTAGAAAGCTGCAACAATGATTCCTGTTGCCCACCGCTATGGATCGTGCCATCCATGAAGAACACCTGGGACTGGAACCTGGAGGAGGACATGTAGCCCATCTATAACGTGTAAGTGGAGTACGGTAATTGTGAACGGTAGCGCTGTGAATATATGTAGACTAGTCGTGCACAAATTTATCACATGAGTTGGAGATGAACTTGTGTGGCATACTTGCATTTGTCCTTTAGAATTTATTACTAGTAAATGTGTTATGTCTACGTGCAACTTGTGTGGTTGTTGCACGGGATCCAACACACTCTTTGAGAAAAAAAGGTGGCACAGCTTTGGATATACGTGACGTGGCAGCATCATACAGTAGCATCGTTCGCTATAGTTGTACTAGTACACTCCTACTAGGATGACAACTCCTATAAAACCTTGCGCTTGGCTCTTTGCCTCTTTGGGAGGTTCAACAGTTCGTACTCGTGTGAACCTTGCACTTGGCTCTTCGCCTCTTCGGAAGGTCCAACAATGATGATACTACAGTACAATATGCTTCTGGCAATCTGACACCGATTGAACTGCTGCACGTCCACCGCGAGGGCGAGGGCGAGGGAGAGGGAGAGGGTGCTGTAGTCAAAACCCTCTCCTCGTCCTGCGAACCACCACGCGCATGGGCGAGGGAGAGGCGTAGTAAGCAAGCTTCTCCTCGTTCGGCGAGTTGACAGAACACATCAAAGCAGTACTAGTACTAGTAGTAGTAGTCCATACTTCGTCCTTTCCGATTAATATGGCTTAATTTGAAACGAGAAAAATACACTGGCGGTCAACGTATGTAACAGTACGCTCTTTACGGTCACTATATATAGTTTTGCGGCGATTATGCGATCACTAGCTCATCGTAGAGCACCGTATTGCACCCTACTGACCGGCCACATAGTCGACATGGCACTTTGTTGACTAGTTAAATTGTCACCTGGTTTCTGGGTCCCACCTATCAGTTGGTAGAGCAAAGAAATCAGTTAAACAAAACTTTACGCAGGCGCAACACGAGTACAACCCTTGCGCGCGAACCGCCCTGGCTATGTATGTGAGTGCATGCACGTGTCCTCCCTCGGTCTTCCAACAAAGAGTGTACTACATGATGTACATCTACACTTCCAATGCATTTAGCCTTTAATCTACTAAATCGATATTGATTGACTAATGCACCAACTTGTGCTGTAGGTATAGGCTACATGTCTATCCTTAATTACAGCATGCAACGGCCTTCATTTAATCTTCTTATCTCAATGGTCGCATGCACACATAAGTCTGCTACTTTTGGGAGTTAATTATGCCCTGGTCAATGTGTAAATCTCTAAATGTACAGTCTTTCATGGACGTAGGGAGTAGGTTGAGCACTTGAGCGTGAGCGTGTGTGTTGCGTCGTGTGCTGTGTGCCGCATGGGTGCGTGAGTGTTGCGTGCGTCCATGTGTACGTGTGAGTGTTGCATGTTGCATGCATGCATGCATGCATGCATGGGGCTTACTCCCTCCCATTGACATGTTCATATTTCAAGCTTCCTCTGTTCCCTCCATATGGTGATACTCCCTCTGTTCCCAAATATAGTACAAAGTTGAGTCATCTATTTTGGAACGGAGGGAGTAGTACGGAGTAAAAGCCTCCCTCTGTTCTCAAATACGGAGTATTTGTCTTTCTACAGATTTCAACAAGTGACTAGGTATGGAGCAAAATGAGTGAAGTGAGCGTAGAGGCATAGGGATACTATAGAAAGGAAGTCCTCGCGATCCATTTATTCCCCATCTCGGTCAGAGAGAACTATTCAACTAGTCTTCGCAGTGAAGTGACAATACACGCTGCAGCAGATGGGACACGTAATTAATAAGCTGAACCAGCATGTTGGTGTTACTAAATCAGCCTTATCCAGTACTGCCATCATGTTTGCCAGTAGAGCACGCTTCCGCAAATACGCCTACGCACCTCTGTCCTCCATTAACTGACATATGGGCCCTGTTGTGGTAGACCCACATGTCATCGGTGTAACTATTTACACTCCGAAGGATGGTATATCCTGGTAGTAGTACTAGTAGAATTGAGACTGAATGCACTTTCTTCCCCGTCTTCCACTCTTCTTCCTCCTCTCTTCCACATCGTCGGCCGCACACCATTTACCCCCGCTCACTGCTCGCTCGCCCGCGCCATCTTCCTTGGTAGCTCACGCATACCATATCCCCCCGCGCACTGCTCGGCCACACGAGGAGAAGCTTCTTCGCTCGCCCGCCCGAATCCACTTCCCCGCTGGCTCATAGGCACCGAAAACCCCAATGGCAGAACCGACTAACACGCAGCGCCGCGATTGGAATTCCTACCCCGATGTTCTCTTGGAGCAGATCTGTAGTCGTATGGACCTACTCAGCACCGTCCGTCTGGCCGCATGCTCGGTGTCTTTGAACCGTCTACTCGTCTGCAACCGGCCGGCTCTTTTCAAGACACCCTGCTTGTTGATGCCCGATCCTCGCAGGTGGCCCAGACACCGACTTGACGATCCTAGGGAGGTTGCCGTGGTGCCCCTCGACATGCTACCACTACCCGTCCACCTGCCCTTCATGCGCGGCCACTACTGGGCGGGCATGATGGCCAACTGGTCGTCCTCATCCACCAATCTGGTAGTCCATGGCGTCTCGCGAATATCTACACCCAGCGAGAGATCACCCTTCCATCTTTGGATATCGCCGCCATCGAGTCTCGCGGACCGCCGGACACTCCTGCCTACTACGCACGAGACGCGTCAAGCTTTTGGCTCGACCTCTATTTGTAGAAAGTTCTAATCTGCGAAGTGCCCACACCATCAGAAGACTACATGGATTACAAGCTCATTGCCTTGTTCATCAAGGGATTAGTCTATCTGGAATCCGGTCTTCATACATGGATATGGCTCATCATCAATCCTGTTGAGGAAACATTTCTGTCTGATGCTATAGTGCACGATGGCATCATTTATGCGGTCGACGCACAGATTGGCTACCTATACTGGTGGAATCTATCGCCGTGTAATTGTTCTATCTCATCTCATCTTTACCTTATGAATACGACTGCCTGTTCATTTGTTACAAATTTAGAATGCATAGCATGTCTATAACCACATCATTGCTATATGTTCCTCTCATTTCCTAGATTTTTATGACCACACATGTTATTGTTAGAGTTGATATGAGAACAATTGGCATCTAATGATTGTTAGAATACGTATTATGAGCATAACATCATGATTGCTATATGTTACTCTCGTTTACAAGATTTTTATAACAACGCATGTTATTGCTTAGAGTTGATATGAGAACAGTAGTAGTAAGTGCTATGGTAGAATATGAGTAGGCGCTGTCATAACTGCTTTCCTCTCATTGTTACATGATGTTTGAACCATGACATATTGCTAGAATATGAAAGCCATTGGCTTATTTTTTAACTTGGGGTATGATTATGACCACGGCATTGCAATTCTCTGTCTATGATATGTGTCACTGTTATAATAATCTTAATTCCACACATACTTTGAACATGATTGTTTGTTTTTGTCCTTTTGGTCTCCAATTTGAATTGTTGCAGCAGACGCAAATGCGCTGGCCTTCATGATTCCAGGACCTGGAATCATACCAGCCGATGGGTGGTGGTTTATCGCTCGTTCAGCTGACGGTGGTCATTTGATGCTCATTCGCACGTACCAAATTGACCAAGCCATTACATCAAACCACATACAGTACAATGCGTGGGGCGTTTGTGACATTGATGGCTATGGCTGCTTCGTGTTCGAGAAAGATCCCAGCTCTGTTGGGCCAGGCGTATTCAACTGGAGGCGGGTTTATAGCCTCGGCAACCACTCCTTGTTCCTCAGGCTCAATTATCCGATCATCCAACCAATCATCGATCATATCACTGGCGATGATTATTGTGCTATGCAACTTCCATTCACGAGGGGGGGCTGTGTTTACACATCATACCATGGGTTTCATGAATCACCATATCCAGAGATTCGTCGACACAGCTTGTTGCCAGATAATCTTCCGTGTGTGAAAGGCATCAAGCTTCCATGCGACGGATGGATTTTGCAAACCTGACATGCGGCGATGTGGTTCATGCCAACAGCAAATATGCACAACTTGATTCGTGCTAACATCTAGACTGAGCCATGTATTCTGCTGCTGTAGCACGGCCCTCTTTTGTTGGATATTATGTACTGTTGTTAGTTTGAAGCACTCCTCTAGTTTGAAGGATAGATACCTTCCTGGGATCAAGTGCATCCTAACTCACCTGCGTAGGATGTACTGATAATGATGATGGAGATGCTGTGCAGAAGCAATAAATACACACACATATATCAGTTAGGCTTCAAGTGCGTACTTGTTAGTTAAACCTATGTATAAATTGTGACACTAAATACGACTAGTAAGTAGTACAGTAGCAGTACTAGTATACGTCGGTCAAATTATTCATCATGTCCACACATTGAATTGACGTGACAACACGTTGTGCGTGAGGTGACACAAGAATCCCGGCGGCGTGTTCGGGTATTCTAGAATTACCGATGCAAGTCGAAGAAGGATTGGCACAACCTGAGAAACTTGAGGCCAAAGTGAGTGCTGACAGCGCGAGATTTCAGTCTCTCATCGATTTATTCATACCAACCATCGACAGCGAGCACGGCATATGTTACACCCAACCTGAGAAACTTCCAGGTAAGACACCGATCGGCCGTCTACTTGCACAAACATATTACTTTGTTTATAGCTCTATTTTTATTTTTACATGCAGACCTGGTGAAGCAATTACAATTTGACAGTTAATAAAAAGTGAAACAAGTGACTGCAACATGCCAAAGATGTTATGAAAATGCCAACTAGGTACACTGAAACCTGTATTCCACAATACTGCAGGTATCACACTAAGTGGCCTAAGGAAGCATTTCTTCCAGCGCAATTCCAGGGCGTTCAAAAGGTGCGCGTGGACGTGTCGCAAGATACAGTCGGAGTGCAGCATGCACGCGACGTGGCACAAGACCGGCAATACCTTGCCGCTGATGGTCAACGGCTGGCAGACGGGCAGCAAAAAAGGTTCTGGTGCTGCACACCAACAAGAACTTCGACCGGCAGAGGACCAACTGGGTGATGCACCAGTACCACCTCGGGGACCTGGAGCAAGAGAAGTAGCGGGAGCTGGTCCTCTGCAAGATTTTCTACCAGACAAACACTAGGGCCAGGAGTAAAAATATTATAAGTTAGTTTGGTATTGGTAGTTGTACTACCTTGTCGTCCGCAAGTTGGTGTTGTTGTTAACGATCTTTTGGTATGAACTTGCATTTGCTTCCAACTGTCATGCCAAGGGTCGACGTGGATATAAAGCTGAATCATTTGTTTCGAAACGAATTTTCAGGCACCTGATTTTTATTTGATGGGTAGCATAAGCCCCCGCCGTTCGAATTCCCAGTTCTCCAATTTTTTCGAAACAAGTGCATGCACTTATTATCACAATAAAAAAACAATATGCATGCTGCATCCCAGTTATTAGTCTGTACTTGCAGAATTCTCTTGTTTATTGAGCACGTATATTGTTTTTTCAGGTCGAGGAAGTTTCAACTGGGCTGTAGATTGCCAGGGTTGTTTTATTTTTAGCAGGCCCAGCCCATGACGACAATGGGGCACAGAGATCCAGCAGTTATCTACTGGCCTCTGGCCCGCCAGCGTTAGTTATATTTTGTCTTACAACATCCATAGGCAGATTTTTTACTGAATCAAACACACAGCCCAGTTCTATTTTCCTCTTGAAACGCATGTCCTACATCCGTTTTCTAAGCTCTACCTATAGTTTTACTAGTTCGTATACACGTATCATTATATTGAAAACACATAAAATTCCCTTTTCATATTTACATCCTTATTTTTGTTGTTTTTTCCACCCAACGCTGATTTTTTTACCACTGGTTTTCCCTTAAACCAACTAAATTTGTCCCACGTCTTATTTGCTTACAAAAACAAAACGATTTTTCGGCAAATCAATAAGTTCTTAAAAAAATGTTTATCATTTTGGGATTACAACAGTTCGGACTCTAACAAAATATGCAAAATAAGGTTGGACTTTTTGACCGTGGTCCTAGGCAGAAAATGGGCTGGAATAAATTACTTAAGAATTAGCGAATGTGCTGCAAATTATAAAAAATAGCAAATGTGCTTTATGTTGTCTGCCACAGATTTGGAGGCCGACTTGTGGGCCTACTAAGTTCATGCGTACACAAGGTTTCTCAAAAAAGAAACTTAGTCAACAATTGACTCTACCAGCGTCAGACCATTAGATGTCAATCTAACGACAATCGTGCTTCTTCAGTCTCTGATCCTCCTGCCCCAGCCGCCCAAACCAGCGCCGTTGGAACTGCCTGCTCCCGCCTCACGTGGCCGGTAGTGCTGCTGGGAAGGCCTCACGGCCCCATCATACTCGCATCCCTGGCCTGTCTATCCCTCTACTCACCACACCTCCTGTTATTTTCTGGCGACGGCAACCGAACCAGTCAAGCCTCGTACTCTCCACCGCGTGGGCAGCCACTGCCGTGTCTTCCCCGGCTCCGTGTCGTTCCCTTTGTAGGCCTCGTCGTCGTCTACCGCCCTGGTGCTCTCGGTGCAGCATGGTCAACGATGTCCATCCAACGGCCGTAGTGCTTCTTCAACCTCTGGTCTTCTTGCCCCAGCCACCCAAAGCAGCGCCGGTCGTGCCGCATGCTCCTGTCTCCCGTGGCTGGCTGTACTGCCGTGGAGGCCTCACCGCCCCCTACTATTCCCACCGCTGGCCAGGCCCTGCGGCGACGGCAGCCTCACACCGCAGCCGAACCAGTGAACCCTCGTACTCCTCTCCGCGCGGGCTTCCACTGCCGCGTCGTCCCCTTCCTAGGCCTCGCCGTCGTCCACCGCCGTGGTGCTCTCCGCGCGGCGTGGTCAACGTGGTCAAGGAACGACTTCCATCGGAAGAGTACTATACGTGGAGAGGCTGACAGGTGGGTCCACGGCCACACCCCAGTTTTTTTAATGATTTGCCAAGCAAGTCGCTTTGTCAGGCCTGTTGGGCTACAAATCTTTCAAGACGAGGAGAGCTTTCATTCGGCTAGCCGAGAAAATGGCCCATCAGTAATGAGAAATGGGCTGTACATTTTTAAAACACATCAAACCGGCAATTAGTTTCAAATATCTTTTTTTTCATTTCGAGATTTTAAATTACATTAATTTTTATGCATGGAGAATTTGTTGGATTTTATATTGATATACATTTATTTTTAAAATCAGTTTGAATGTGAGTCGAAATTTCGGGAATAAAAACAGTTCGGACCGCACCGAAATATGCAAAATTTCGTATAATTTTTTAACCGTGGCCACAATATGGGCTGTAATGCTAACAAAAAGAATATGGGCTCCAAAAAAACCTTAATAATTAGCAAATGGGCTGTAAATTATTAGAAATAATGGCAGATGGGCTGTATGCTATTTCCCACAGATTTGAGGCTTTCCTAAAAAAAGGTTGACACACAAGCAGTGACTGTTGGATGGCCATCCAACGGCCGTCGTGCTTCTTCAATCTCTGCTCTTCCTACTCTAGCCGAGCAAACAGGCGCCGGCGGGACTGCCTGCTCCCTCCTCCCCGCGGCCGACTCTACTGCCGCGCAGGCCTCACCGCCCCACTGTACTCCCATCGCTGGCCTAGCCATCCCTCTACTCACCCACACCTTCTGTTATTCTCCGGCGATGGCAGACAAACCAGTAAATCCTCGTACAGTCATACTCCCCTCTGCGTGGGAAACAACTGCCGAGTCTTCCCTGCCTCCGTGTCATTCCCTTCCTAGGCCTCGCCGTCATCCACCGCCCTGGTGCTCTCGGCGCGGCCTGGTCAACGTGGTCAACGACCGACATGCATCTGAAGTGGACTTTAGGTGGAGAGGCCGACAGCTGGGTCCACGGCCACACGCAAGGAAATGCCTCCTTATTACGCACAAAATAATGATTCCTCCACCTGACTTCTGGGACCCACCGAAAGGGCCTCTGTATTTCGTGAAAAAACGTTACCGCCGCTGACAGCTTGGACCCACCAGCTATATCTTCGCACGCAAGGAAGTGCCTCCTTATTACGCACAAAAATGAATATTCCCCCTGTTAGCTGGGACCCAGTATAGTGGCAGGCTGACTTGTGGGCCTACTAAGTTGACGGGGACGGAGGGCTTTGTCAACTTAGTCAATATGCACGATTCTAGCTCCAGTGACCATACGATGTCCATCCAACGGCCGTAGTGCTTCTTCAACCTCTGGTCTTCTTGCTCCAGCCGCCCAAACCAGTGCCGGTCGTGCCTCGTGCTCCTACCTCCCATGGCCGGCTGCGATGCGGCGGAGGCCTCACCGCCCCCTACTACTCCCACCGCTCGCCAGGCCATCCCTCTACTCACCCACACCCCCTGTTATTCTGCGGCGACGACAGCCTCACACCGCAGCCGAACCAGTGAACCCTCGTACAACTCTCCGCGCGGGCTTCCACTGCTGCGTCTTCCCCGGCTCCGCGTCGTCCCCTTCCTAGGCCTCGCCGTCGTCCAGACCACCGCCCTGGTGCTCTTGGCGCGGCGTGGTCAACGTGGTCAATGACCGACTTTCATCGGAAGAGTACTGTACGTGGAGAGGCTGACAGCTGGGTCCAGGCGGCCGCAAGGAAGTGCCTCCTTATTACGTGCAAAATAATTATTCCTCCACCTTACAGCAGGGACCCACTGGATGGGCCACCTTATTTCGAGAAAAAAACGTTTCCCCCCTGACTGCTCGGACCCACAGGACGGGCCAGCGTATTTCGCGAAAAAATGTTCCCCCCGCTGTCAGCTCGGACCCACCGGAAGTGCCTCCTTATTACGCACAAAAAAATGAATACTTCCCCTGCTAGCCAGGACCCACCATGGTGCAAGGCTGACTTGTGGGCCTACTAAGTTGACTGGGACGGGGGCCTTTGTCAACTTTAGTCAATATGAACGATTCTAGCTCCACTGACCGTACGATGTCCATACAACGGCCGTAGTGCTTCTTCAACGTCTGGTCTTCTTGCTCCAGCCGCCCAAAGCAGCACCGGTCGTGCCGCATGCTCCTGCCTCCCGTGGCCGGCTGTGCTGCCACGGAGGCCTCACCGCCCCCTACTATTCTCAACGCTGGCTAGGCCCTGCGGCGACGGCAGCCTCACACCGCAGCCGAACCAGTGAACAGTCGTACTCCTCTCCGCGCGCGCGCGTCTTCCCCGGCTCCCCGTCGTCCCCTTCCTAGGCCTCGCCATCGTCTACCGCCCTAGTGCTCTCGGCGCGGAGTGGTCAACGTGGTCAAGGAATGACTTCCATCGGACGTGGACTGTACGTGGAGAGGCTGACAGCTGGGTCCACGGCGGCAGCAAGGAAGTGCCTCCTTATTACGTGGAAAATAATGATTCCTCCACCTGACAGCAGGGACCCACCGGACGGGCCACCGTATTTGGCGAAAAAAACGTTTCCCCCTGACTGCTGGGACCCACCAGCTACACCTTCGCACGCAAGGAAGTGCGTCCAGGCAAAAAAAACGATTCGCCCCCTGACAGCTGGGACCCACCAGCTACATCTTCGCACGCAAGGAAGTGCGTCTGGGCAAAAAAAAGAAAACCAAAATGAGTCGCCCCCCTGACTGCTGGGACCCACCGGCCCCCGACTGCTGGGACGCACCAGCTACATCTTCGCACGCAAGGAAGTGCGTCCGGGCAAAAAAAATGATTTGCCCCCTGACTGCTGGGGCCCACCAGCTACATCTTCGCAGGCAAGGAAGTGCCTGACAGTCGGGACCCACCTGGTCGAAGCGTACGTAGCATTGTCATTCTAGTCGTGAACGTGTACGTACATACTGGTCGATGTAGAGGCGCACACGTGTCGTAGTAGAGGCGCGCACGTAGCATGTACACGTACGTACAGCGGCTAGGGTGCAAGAAAGAAAATACGGCCACGTATGTGTACATATGGGCAGGGTCTCGAACGCCTACTCGCGCATACGTACGGCGAGGGCTCGTGTACATGGCTGGGTCGGAACAGAGAAACAGCGTCGTCGTTTTGTTCATGGGTCGGAACGGAATGCGTGGTCGTGTTCATCAGGAGGGCTTGGACGGAAGAGGCGATGGAAATGAGGCCTGGCGTACCGCACAACGGAGGAAACGGACCTCCTACGGTCGAAATGGGGGTCCTGTTGTTCGGGAGGGGTGTGGCGTACCACAAAACGGAGGAAACGGACCTCCTACGGTTGAAACGTGGGTCATGTTGATCGAGAGAGGGGTGTGGCGTACCGCAAAACGGAGGAAACGGACCTCCTACGGTCGAGACGGGGGTCTTGTTGATCGGGAGGGGTGTGGCGTACCGCAAAACGGAGGAAACGGATTTGTGTTGGAGCGCTACGGTCGAAACGGGGGTCCTGTTCATTGGGAGGGGTGTGGCGTACCGCAAAACAGGACTTCACGGGATACTGTTCATCTCCACCGTCGACCCCCTCCAGCCTCCACGAGCTACTGTTCATCCACCGTCAACCTCCTCTAGCCTCCACGGGCTCCTGTTAATCCAGCCTCCACCGCGCACTACTCCACCGGCTACTGTTCAACCACCCCTCCACCATCTACTGTTCATCCACCACGGGGTCCTGTTCAACCACCCCTCCACAGGCACCCCTCCACCGTCTACTGTTCATCCTGCCCTCCACACCACGGGGTCCTATTCATCCACCCCTCCACGGGCACCCATCCACCGTCTACTGTTCATCCAGCCCTCCACCACACCACGGGGTCCTGTTCATCCAGAGTCAATGCCACCGCTCACTGTTCATCCAAACCCCCCGCAATGCTCACTGTTCATCCCATCGATCGGCTTCAGTTAGCAGAAGTAGCCAAGGAATCGCTCGATCGGGTTCAGTTAACAGCCATCGATCGATCGCTCGGGTTAAGTAACACGTAGCCTGTAGTGCAATCGCTCGGGTTCAGTTAGAGCCCAACGCCTCGCTCGGGTTCAGTTAGAGCCAACGCCTCGCACACACGCGCGTACGTGTACGAGAGAAACGCGCATCGCTCGGCCCCCGACCTCCCACCGTAACCAGGAACTCCCCGAAATTCCCCCCTCGCTTCTACCACGGTTTTTTTTCCGTCATGGACAGCCCAAAGAATGTCATGCAGCTGCGTCTCTGGCCCGCCAAGGACGAAAAGCCCATTTTTTGTCATGATTTTTTGTCATAGAAGTAGGAGCCCACCACATCTATGATTATACCGGGTTTTGTCACAATTATCATCATAGAAGTGTCATATGTATGACAGAATTTTTTTTCGTTCGGCCCAAAATGTCATGAATGTGTCTTTTTTTGTAGTGCTATTGGCAAGTTTAATTGTGACATCAATACCTTCTAACTCAGCAGGTGCAATTTCATTCTTAATTTCTTCATATAAAGTATGCGGTATAACACTAGCACTCGCACCCATGTCATATAAGCCATGGTAACAATGATCTCCTATTTTAACAGAAATAACAGGCACGCCTACCACAGGTCTATGTTTATCTTTATCACAAGGTCTACCAAATTCACATGAATACTCATAGCAACACCTCTCCCTTGTCCTCAAGAACAAACGTAATTACTCACAAAGCATATTCATGTTCATAATCAGAGGGGTAATAATATGCATATAGGATCTAAACATATGATCTTCCACCAAATAAACCAATTAGCATCAACTACAAGGAGTAATCAACACTACTAGCTACCTACTAGCACCAATCCCGGACTTTGAGACAAGAATTGGATACAAGAGATGAACTAGGGTTTGGAGATGAGATGGTGCTGGCAAAGATGTTGATGGAGATTGCCCTCTTCCGATGAGAGGACCGTTGGTGATGATGATGGTGATGATTTCCCCCTCCGGGAGGGAAGTATCCCCGGCAGAATAGCTCTGCCGGAGCTCTAGATTGGATCCGCCAAGGTTCCGCCTCGTGGCGGCGGAGTCTCGTCCCGAAAAGTTCCTCTTTATTTTTTTCTCATCGAAAGACTTCATATAGGAGAAGATGGGCGTCAGAGAGCCACCAGGGGGCCCACGAGGTAGGGGGGCGCGCCCTAGAGGGGGGCGCCCCCACCCTCGTGAGAAGGGTGTGGGCCCCCTGGCCTTCATCTTTGGCGAGGATTTTTCTTTATTTGTTCTAAGATGTTCTTTGAAGTTTCATGACTTTTGGAGTTGCGCGGAATAGGTCTCTAATATTTGCTCCTTTTCCAGCCCAGAATTCCAGCTGCCGGCATTGTCCCTCCTTATGTAAACCTTGTAAAATAAGAGAGAATAGACATAAGTATTGTGACATAAAGTGAAATAACAGTCCATAATGCAATAAATATCGATATAAAAGCATGATGCAAAATGGACGTATCAATGTGCGCTACAACACCCTTGCACGAGACGAAGGCAGGAAGACACAAAACAGTGCCATCATGAGAACGGATACGTATGACAAAGAGACAACTGAAATGTATGCTAACATAACAGGCATTATTCAGTTGCAGTATACCTCCAGTTTCGAGGATCAGAGGTGTGTGGTTCTGTTGTGCTGTCATTGGTATAACCTATTTTCTAGGATCGCAAAACCCAGAGCTGATGATTATTTCAAATCCATCAGTGTCAAGGCGGCGTACCAGACCAACGAGCCTTTTATTTTGGCAAATCAAGCAACACACATATTTTTCTTGGAAGACACATTTGCACGTAGAGATGACCGGAGAGTATTGCAAAGGGTTGAGCAGAGGAATTCGTTTAATGAAGTTGCACAACAAGATGATGCTTACACTGCTCCTGATGTACAAGATAACACAGATGTTCCTAATATCTTTGAGAACCATCACGTCAATGACACCGGCGAAAAGATTGCCTGTTGTGCTGTGGACATACAAGAGTTGATCAAGAAGAAGCCAACGTTCTAGGACGTTGAGGACGAAGAAGAAGATGACACCGTGGGGAATTACGATTCAGACTGATACACATGGCGAAGATGTTGACGCTGCTGCTGCGGATGATGATTACATTGCTTTTGTCGTATTTGCCTGTCAGAAGACGTTTTTTTATCTACTATGTGAAATTGTGTTTGCTATGACAACTGAAACCTGATGAACATGTTGTTTAGTATTTTGCTGTGAGAACATCACTTGTTATGTATGCTGATTTGTGTTTGGTGATTGTATGACAACTAAAACATGATGACATTGTTGTTTAGTTGTACTCATATTTGGCCGTGAAACTTGAATTTGATGACATAGTTTGCTGTTGGACTGCAATTTGCTCGACGTCTTCGAATGAGAACAAAGCTGACCCGACAGGGCCTCTGCTATTTATTTATTTATATGAGGAAAAGAGGATACCCCCTGATTTCCGTTAATAGAAATCATTATATGTTCACAACACTACGCCCAGCCTGCTACACAGGTTTCATTCATTACTAGTTTCAGCAAAGTGCTCATGTCGTAGCCACTGAATACATCACGAGTGCTACATACACTACAAATAAAGAGACAATCATCCTATAGAGCACATCGATTTTTCCCATTATCTTCACAAGCTCTTTCATCTCCTCATTGTTGTCAAGGCCGTAAAGCAGCTGTTGCTTGGCCATGATCAGAGGAACTGCATCTTTAAGCTTCTGCTCTACATCTTCCTCTTCTGCCGTTCCTTCAGTTACTTGTCCAACACCCCAACCTGCTGGTATTGGGATTCCTCGGCTAACCAAATAATCAGCGTAGTTGCATTCCCCCACATCAGCAACTTCCCAGAAATACAAATCACATGAATCTTCCCTTTTCTACATGAATCAAATTGGTAGATCATCAACCAAACTATTAAAAAAATCAGCAACTGAAAGCAGCAGAACTACACTTAAACATATTATTACCCCATGATTCGGGCATTTGTAGAAGACTCGGCCAGGGTTGCGGATTGTGGTTGAGACGCGATGGATGACTCTGCGTGATTTGCAGCAGTGGCACCACACCAACGACAGCGGGTTGCGATGAGCAATTGGCTGCGGTGCGCGTGCCGATGAGGGTGTGATGAGACCCACAGGTGATGTTACGGGTTGTGACTTGGCGCATATTTGTTTGTTGCCTGCTGAAGAGCAGGTGGATGAGCAGCCAGCGGACGTGGTTGTTGCGGCGAGAGCTTCTGATGCTAGGCAGAGTAAGTAGATAAGAGGAGAAGCAAATGTTGGATATGTCAGTTTCATTACTTGCAGAGTAGCATAGCACCATATATAGTCATAGTCTAGGTTTGGATTCGAACCAGCTACAGGAGCACATCTTTCTTTTTTCTAAAAGTCGGCAACGTTTCATTACTGGTACACTAGCTTGTTCTGTACACCTTCCCAAGTCTTTGATTTCTTTCCCTTCTTTTTGCAAGGAAGGAAGGAGGAAAAATTGAGAGTTCCTGGGACTCGAACCCAAGACCTCTCGGTTGAAAACCAAGGGTGCTAGTCACTTATGTGGCGAACGTTCCCTGTGAGGATGACGGCAGACAAACGCATTTTCCTCGCAGTTTTCTTCCTATATATAAAAAAGTATGCTACTTGGTGTCCGCTTTGTCAACAAAACGATTGTGCCAACCTTGACCGTTGGATTGACATTCAACGTCTGTCGCGTTTCTCCAGTCTCTTCTTCCTCAAGCCACCAAAGCCAAACCAGCGCCGGCGGGACCGCCTGCTCTCGCCTCCCATGGCTGGCTGTGATCTGCCCCGGCTCCTGTTCGTTCCCGTCCGAGGCCTCACCATCGTCCTCCACCTTGGTTCGCTCACCGCGGCGCCGCCCTCCAGTGTTGTCAACATGGTCAACAATCGAGAGGAATAAGGAGATGACTGTACATGGTGAGGATGACAGTAGGGACCCAGCAGTGCACGCAACAATTTTGTTTTTTCGGGATGGAGAAGGGTATCAACTGGGTTGTGTGGGACCCGTGGCCCGTCTAGCCCAGGCTTTTATTTCATATGTTTAGCACATGGCCAGCCCAGTTTGATTTTTTCCTTTCTGAAAATTGCTAGCCAGCTATTTTGTTTTTTGCAAAATAACCAACGTAGGCCTACTTGCTTTTCTACGCCCTGCTGGGCCGAAAATCTTTCAAGACGAGGAGGGATGCATTTGCCCAGAAAATGGGCTATAAGTAATAAGAAATGGGCTATAAGTAGTAATAAATGGTCTGTAAAATGAAAAAATACAGCAAACAGACAATTAGTTCCAAAATACTGTTTTCTTTCAGATTTTTATATTTTAAATTTTATTGTTTTTGTGCGGGTAAAATTTCATTGAATTTAAATTAAGGTATATTTAGATTTAAAATTAATTTGAATCTGGCTAGAAATTTCGGGCTGTATGCTGTTTGGGACAGATTTGGAGGCTGACTTGTGGGTCTACTAGGTTGACGTGTACTTTGGCTTTGTCAACTTAGTCCACAAACGATTCTAGCAGCAGTGACCGTTGGATGTTAATCCAATGGCCGTGCTGCTTCTTCAATATCTGATCTTCTTACTCCAGCCGCCCAAACCAGCTCCGGTGGGACTGCCTGCTCCCGCCTCCCGTGGCCGGCTGTGCTGCCGCACAGGCCGCACCGCCCCACCCTACTTCATTGCTGGCCAGGCCATTCCTCTACTCACCCACAGCTCCTGTTATTTTCCGGCAACGGCAGCCGCACCAGTAAACCCTCGTACTCCCCACCGCGTGGGCAACCATTGCCGAGTCTTCCTCGGCTCCGTGTCGTTCCCTTCCTAGGCCTCGCCATCGTCCACCACCAAGGTGCTCTCGGCGCGGCCTGGTGAACTTGG
The DNA here is from genome assembly GCF_003073215.2 of Triticum urartu. Lineage (NCBI taxonomy): Eukaryota > Viridiplantae > Streptophyta > Magnoliopsida > Poales > Poaceae > Triticum > Triticum urartu. The sequence goes on along the minus strand of NC_053025.1, from coordinate 498,525,407 downwards.
TCAACGAACGACATCCGTCGGCCGTGGACTGTACGCGCAAAATAATGATTCCTCCACCTGACAGCTGGGACCCACCGGAAGGGCCTCTGTATTTCGCGAAAAAACGTTCCCCTCGCTGACATGTCGGACCCACCAGCTATATCTTCTCACGCAAGGAAGTGCCTCCTTATTACGCACAAAAAAATGAATACCCCCCTGCTAGCTGGGACCCACCATAGTGGCAGGTTGACTTGTGGCCAACAAAGTTGACGGGGACGGAGGGCTTTGTCAACTTAGTCAATATGAACGATTGTAGCTCCAGTGACCGTACGATGTCCATCCAACGGCCGTAGTGCTTCTTCAACCTCTGGTCTTCTTGCTCCAGCCGCCCAAAGCAGCGCCGGTCGTGCCGCATGCTCCTGCCTCCCGTGGCCGGCTGTGCTGCCGCAGAGGCCTCACTGCCCCCTACTATTCCCACGCTGGCCAGGCCCTGCGGCGACAGCAGCCTCACACCGCAGCCGAACCAGTGAACCCTCGTACTCCTCTCCGCGCGGGCTTCCACTGCCGCATCTTCCCCAGCTCCGCGTCATCCCCTTCCTAGGCCTCGCCATCGTCCACCGTCGTGGTGCTCTCTGCCCGGCATGGTCAACGTGGTCAAGGAATGACTTCCATCGAAAGAGTACTGTACGTGGAGAGGCTGACAGCTGGGTCCATGGCCACAGGCCAGTTTTTTTGTGATTTGCCAAGTAAGTCGCTTTGTCAGGCCTGTTGGGCTGCAAATCTTTCAAGACGAGGAGAGCTTTCATTCGGCTGGCCGAAAAAATGGCCCATCAGTAATGAGAAATGGGATGTACATTTTTAAAACACATCAAACCGGCAATTAGTTTCAAATATCTTTTTTTTCATTTCAAGATTTTAAATTACATTAATTTTTTTGCGTGGAGAATTTGTTGGATTTTATATTGATATACATTTATTTTTAAAATCAGTTTGAATGTGAGTCGAAATTTTGGGATTAAAAATAGTTCGGACCGCACCGAAATATGCAAAATTTCGTATAATTTTTTAACCATGGCCACAATTTGGGCTGTAATGCTAACAAAAAGAATATGGGCTCCAGAAAAACCTTAAGAATTAGCAAATGGGCTGAAAATCATTAGAAATAATGGCAGATGGGTTGTATGCTATTTTCCACAGATTTGAGGCTTTCCTAAAAAAAGGTTGACGCACAAGCAATGACTGTTGGATGTCCATCCAACGGCCGTCGTGCTTCTTCAATCTCTGCTCTTCCTGCTCCAGCCGCTCAAACAAGCGCCGGCGGGACTGCCTGCTCCCTCCTCCCCATGGCCGGCTGTGCTGCCGCGCAAGCCTCACCGCCCCACCATACTCCCATCGCTGGCCTAGCCATCCCTCTACTCACCCACACCTGCTATTCTCCGGCGAAGGCAGACGAACCAGTAAACCCTCGTACAGTCGTACTCCCTTCCACGTGGGAAACAACTACCGAGTCTTCCCTGCCTCCGTGTCGTTCCCTTCCTAGGCCTCGCCGTCGTCCACCGCCCTAGTGCTCTCGGCGCAGCCTGGTCAACATGGTCAACGACCGACATGCATCTGAAGTGGACTGTATGTGGAGAGGCCGACAGCTGGGTCCACGGCCGCACGCAAGGAAATGCAACCTTATTACGCGCAAAATAATGATTCCTCCACCTGACATCAGGGACCCACCGAAAGGGCCTCTGTATTTCGCGAAAAAAACGTTACCGCCGCTGACAGCTCTAACCCACTAGCTATATCTTTGCACGCAAGGAAGTGCCTCCTTATTACGCACAAAAAAATGAATACTCCCCCTGTTAGTTGGGACCTAGTATAGTGGCAGGCTGACTTGTGGGCCTACTAAGTTGACGGGGATGCAGGGCTTTGTCAACTTAGTCAATATGCATGATTCTAGCTCCAGTGACCGTACGATATCCATCCAACGGCCGTAGTGCTTCTTCAACCTCTGGTCTTCTTGCTCCAACCGCCCAAACCAGTGCCGGTCGTGCCTCATGCTCCTGCCTCCCGTGGCCGGCTGCGATGCGGCGGAGGCCTCACCGCACCCTACTACTCCCACCGCTGGCTAGGCCATCCCTCTACTCACCCACAACCCATGTTACTCTGCGGTGACGGCAGCCTCACACCGCAGCAAACCAGTGCCCTCGTACTCCTCTACGCATGGGCATCCACTGCCACGTCTTCCCCGGCTCCGCGCCGTCCCCTTCCTAGGCCTCGCCGTCGTCCACCGCCCTAGTGCTCTCGGCGCGGCGTGGTCAACGTGGTCAAGGAACGGCTTCCATCGGACGTGGACTATACGTGGAGAGGCTGACAGCTGGGTCCACGACCGCGGCAAGGAAGTGCCTCCTTATTACGTGCAAAATAATTATTCCTCCCCTTGACAGCAGGGGCCCACCAGACGGGCCACCGTATTTCGCCCCCCTGACTACTGGGACCCACCAGCTACATCTTCGCACGCAAGGAAGTGCCTGACAGTCGGGACCCACCTCGTCGAAGCGTACGTAGCGTAGTCATTCTGGTCACGAACATGTATGTACATATTGGTCGATGTAGAGGTGCGCACGTGTCGTAGTAGAGGCACGCACATAGCATGTACACGTACGTACAGCGGGCAGGGTGCAAGAAAGAAAATACGGCCACGTATGTGTACATACGGGCGGGGTCTCGAACGCCTACTCGCGCATACGTACGGCCAGGGCTCGTGTACATTGCTGGGTCGGAACGGAGAAACAACGTCGTCGTCGTGTTCAAGTGGAGGCAACGGAATGCATCGTGTTCATGGGGAGGCAACGGAACGCGTGGGAGCCAACCGGCTGGGTCGGAACAGAATGCATGGTCGTGTTCATCGGGAGGGCTTGGACGGAACAGGCGATGGAAACGAGGCCTGGCGTACCGCACAACGGAGGAAACGGACCTCCTACGTTCAGAACGGGGTCCTGTTGATCGGGAGGGGTCTAGCGTACCGCAAAACGGAGGAAACGGACGTCCTACGGTCGAAACAAGGGTCCTGTTGATCGGGAGGGGTGTGGCGTACCGCAAAACGGACGAAACGATCTTGTGTTGGAGCGCTACGGTCGAAACGGGGGTCCTGTTCATCGGGAGGGGTGTGGCGTACCGCAAAACGGGACTCCACGGGATACTGTTCAGCTCCACCGTCGACCCCTTCCAGCCTCCACGAGCTAACACTCATCCACCGTCGACCTCCTCCAGCCTCCACCTGCGACTGTTCATCCACAGGCTCTTGTTCATCCAGCCTCCATCGCGCGCTACTCCACCGGCTACTGTTCAACCATCCCTCTCCACGGGCTCCTGTTCAACCACCCCTCCACGGGCTACTGTTCATCCTGCCCTCCACCGTCTACTGTTCATCCTGCCCTCCACGGGGTCCTGTTCATCCAGCCCCAACCGGCTCGATCGATTGGGGTCCTATTCATCCAGAGGCAACCCCACGGGGTCCTGTTCATCCGCCCCCACCAAGAACTATTCATCCAAACCCCCCCGCAACACTCACTGTTCATCCAGAGGCAGCATCGATTGGCTTCAGTTAGCAGCAGTAGCGAAGGAATCGCTCGATCGGGTTCAGTTAATAGCCATCGATCGATCGCTCGGGTTCAGTAATGCGTAGCCTGCAGTGCAATCGCTCGGGTTTAGTTAGAGCCCAACGCCTCGCTCGGGTTCAGTTAGAGCCAATGCCTCGCACACACGTGCGTACGTGTACGAGAGAAGCGCGCATCGCTCGGCCCCCGACCTCCCACCGTAACCGGGAACTCCCCGAAATTTTCCTCCCCCTCGCATCTACGACGGTTTTTTCCTTCATGGATGGCCCAAAGAATGTCATGCAGCTGTGTCTCCGGCTCGCCCAGGACGAAAAGCCCATTTTCTGTCATGATTTTTTGTCGTAGAAGTAGGAGCCCACCACATCTATGATGATACCGGGTTTTGTCACAATTATCGTCATAGAAGTGTCATATGTATGACAGAGAAAATTTTCGTTCGGCCCAAAATGTCACGGACGTGTCTTTTTTTTGTAGTGCTTCTTGCAGCACCGCCTCCTCGTTGGCTACCCTTCTTCTTGCAGCGCCGCCTCCTCACCGGCGACCCTTCTTCTTGCAGCGCCGCCTCCTCGCCGGCGACCCTTCTTCTTGTTGCGCGACCTCCTCGCCACCGACCCTTCTTCTTGCTATGCGGCCTCGTTGATATGGTCAAGTAATCCACACCCCACCCACGCCATCCTCCTTGAGGGAGTCCTGGATTAGGGGGTCTCCGAACAGCCGGACTATATCCTTTGGCCGGACTGTTGTACTATGAAGATACAAGATTGAAGACTTCGTCCCGTGTCCAGATGGGACTTTCCTTAGCGTGGAAGGCAAGCTTGGCAATACGGATATGTAGATCTCCTCCCTTGTAACCGACTCTGTGTAACCCTAGCCTCCTCCGGTGTCTATATAAACCGGAGGGTTTAGTCCATAGGACAACATACAATCATACCATAGGCTAGCTTCTAGTGTTTATCCTCTATGATCTCGTGGTAGATCAACTCTTGTAATACTCATATCATCAAGAACAATCAAGCAGGACGTAGGGTATTACCTCCATCAAGAGGGCCTGAACCTGGGTAAACATTGTGTCCCCTGCCTCCTGTTACCATCCGCCTTAGACAGACAGTTCGGGACCCCCTACCCAAGATCCGCCTATTTTGACACCGACATTGGTGCTTTCATTGAGAGTTCCACTGTGCCGTCACCGTAAGGCTTGATGGCTCCTTCGATCATCGGTAACGATGCGGTCTAGGGTGAGGTTTTCCTCCCCTGACAGATCTTTGTATTCGACGGCTTCGCACTACAGGCCAATTCGCTTGGCCATCTAGAGCAGATCGAGAGCTACGCCCCTGGCCATCAGGTCAGGTTCGGAAACTTAAACTACACTACCGACATCCACGGAGACTTGATCTTCGACGGATTCGAGCCCATGTCAGGTGCGCCGCACAATCACGACGAGCATGACGTAACTCTGCCGTCGGATATTGTTCGGGAGATCGCATCTGCAACTACTTCGGCCGTCAATTCGGAGCAAATTGTACCATCCGAGAGCGGAGGGATAGACCCCGCCATGGAGGCCGCACTCTCAGTGGCGATAGAGCCAGATATTGACTTCACCCCTTACAAGAGTCGTGTCGCCGAACCACTAGATTTGTCTCCGGCCACGGACTCTGAGCCGCCTGCATCCGTGTCTATCAAATCCGACTGGGCGCCGATCATGGAGTTCACCTCCACGGATATCTTTCAGCACTCGCCTTTTGGCGATGTGCTAAATTCATTAAGGTCTCTCTCCTTGTCAGGAGAACCTTGGCTGAACTATGTCCGGCTAGAATGGGATGTGGACGATGAAGAAATTCGCTGCCACCCACACCCACTTAGTAGCCACTGTCGATGACTTAACCGACATGCTCAACTTCGACTCCGAAGACATCGACGGCATGGACGAAGATGCAGGAGACGAATAGGAACCAGTGCCCATAGGGCGCCGGACAACCACTTCATCACATGACATATACATGGTGGATACACCCAAAGAAGGCAATGTCGAAGAGATAGTGGAGGATGGCCCCTCCAAGAAGCAACCCAAGCGCCGATGTCAGCGACGCCGCTCTAAGTCCCGCCATAGCAAAAACAGCGATAACAACGCAAGAGAAAATAACACTCCAGTCGACTCCAGAGGAAACGACGACCACATTGCCCCGGCGGTAGAGCACGATCAAGCTGCAAGCGGCGAACATAGTACGGGTCCGACGTCTGAACACGGCGGTGCCGAGGATAAACCTCATCAAACCCCCTCTGGGGAGAAAAATAGTCCGGAAAAAGATGCACACATCATCCCGGAAACGCACTTGGAGCAAGAGAACCTCCGCAGAAGGCTTATTGCCACAGCGAGAAGTCTGAAGAAGCAGAAGCAAAGGCTTAAGGCCACACAAAATACGCTCAACAGCAGGTGGAGCAAAGTGCTCGACAATGAAGAAAAGTATGGTGGAAGTTACCACACAAAGAGCTATCCAAAGCGCAAGCTACTAGCTGAATTCAACAATGAGGCCTTAGAGCCCACACAACCGAAAAATGAAACGGCCAACCGGCCGGATCAACCACCTTGTGACCGCAATAGAGCGGCTAACAAAGCCGCACATAAGTCAGCACACGATCTACGTGAGGACTTGCGCCAAAAATCCGGTACGACCAGATCCATCTATGGATCTAGGAAGCGCGTTCTGGCACAAAATCAAAACCGAATACTACAACCGTCCGAACGCCATGGCACATCCCAATACAGGGGTGCCGCACACCCCCTATGTTTCACCGATGAGGTGCTAGACCACGAATTCCCAGAAGGATCCAAACCAATGAAGATAGAGGCGTACGATGGGACCACAGACCCTGGGGTCTGGATTGAGGACTTTATCCTCCATATCCATATGGCTCGCGGAGACGATCTCCATGCCATCAAATACTTGCCCCTCAAGCTTAAAGGACCAGCTCGGCACTGGCTGAAAAGCCTCCCCGAAAACTCAATTGGAAGTTGGGAGGAGCTCAAGGACGCTTTTCGGGCTAATTTTCAAGGGACCTAGGTCCGACCTCCGGATGCAGACGATTTAAGTCATATAATTAAACAGTCCGGAGAGTCCGCCCGAAAGCTTTGGAACAGGTTTCTCACTAAGAAGAACCAAATCGTCGACTGTCCAGACGCCGAAGCCTTAGCAGCTTTCAAACACAGCGTCCGAGACGAATGGCTCGCCAGACACCTCGGCCAAGAAAAACCGGGAACAATGGCAGCCCTGACAAGCCTCATGACCCGCTTTTGTGCGGGCAAAGACAGTTGGCTAGCCCGTAGTAGCACCAGCGACCCAAGCACATCCAAAGTCAGGGATGGCAATGGAAAACCACGATGCAATAAAAACAAGCGTCGAAATAAAGAAGATAGCCCAGATAATACGGCGGTAAACGCCGGATTCAGGGGCTCTCGACCAGGTCAGCAGAAAAAGCCTTTCAAAGGCAGCAGAGACGGACTGTCTGGCCTAAACATGATTCTTGACAAACTATGTCAGATTCATGGCACCCCCGATAAACCTGCAAATCACACCCACAGAGAATGCTGGGTCTTCAAGCAGGTCGGTAAGCTAAACGCTGAACACAAGGGGGGAGACACCAAGCGAAGATGAGGACGGACCTCGGCAGCAAAGCATTGAAGGACAAAAAAAATTCCCACCAGAGGTTAAAACAGTAAACATGATCCATGTGACGAAGAGGAGAAGCAAACATGCACTCCGAGACACATGCACCATCGAGCCCGTCACCCCTAGGTTCAACCACTGGTTGGCCCGCCTGATCACTTTTGATTGCGGGGATCACGCGACAAGCATCCGGCATGCAGGATTGGCTGCCTTGGTGTTAGACCTAATAATAAACGGATACCATCTCACACGATTCCTCATGGATGGCGGCACTGGTCTAAATCTGATATATCAGGACACAGTCCGCAAAATGGGGATAGAGCCGACAAAAATAAGCCACAGTAATACTACCTTCAAGGGAGTAATAATAGGCCTCGAGGCCCGCTGTACGGGCTCTCTATTACTAGAGGTTGTATTCGGTTCTCCCGACAACTTCCGAAGCGAAAGGTTAACTTTCTACATCGCTCCATTCCGAAGTGGCTATCAAGAACTACTCGGAAGAACGACCCTCGCTCGTTTTAATGCAATACCGCATTACGCTTCTCTCAAGCTTAAGATGCCCGGTCCATGTGGCACCATCACAATTAGCAGAAATACTGAGCGTTCTCTACGTGTGGAAGAATGTGCGGCGGTTTTAACAGCCGAGCACTAGACGGCCTCACCAATCAGGAAAAATGACAGGTCGTCAAGACCACGGACATGATTAGACGAGTCCGGTGCACCATTACATATACATGAGATTGGTTTGATGGTCAAACCGTCCTAGACGGTACCAGGGGCTTCCCGCGTGTAATCAGGGCTAGTCCGGCTCAACTTGACTTATCTTGAATTTTAATGGTTTATCGATAATAACCAATTTTCTGGCACGGCAACTTTCACCTAAGTTCTTCTCTTTTTATAGATGACAATCATGCTACACCCGTCCAGGACACGGCACAACGGAGACACAGGCGCAGATGTGCAGCAGGGACCCACTCAAAGGTTTCTTTTCAGATTATGACCCCGCGTAAACCTTTTTTACTGTCTCTTGTTGTTCACATCCTCCGGATACTCAATACAACTGAGAAGGATGCTGACGTTATTGGCATGTGGTCATGTCAGAATATTGCACGTACCTGGACACTCGGGGTTTATTATTAAGGGCATTGTTCAGCCCGGCATATGTTATAAAGACCGAATACCTTAGGGAGTGTTCGGCGTCGCAAGTTTGGCCCTATATGCATCAGCTCCGAATCATGTCGTTGGTCAAATGTTGGGTTTACCCGGCTCCCATGTTTTGGTACCTTACGTTCCGCTATATCGGCTAAGGTAGCACAGGGAGAACTACTGCGGTTGTGCCCTGGTTCATCTGGATGAGCACCTCAGTAGAGAAAGCCGAAAACTGACTATCATGATATAGCGCGAGACTGGTCAACCACTCGATGACTCAGTGGAATCTTCAGGATTCCTCCGCATTACCAAAGGGTTGTTTCCCGGTCATGTACGTAAGCGCCCCATATTCGGACGAGCACAGAAGTACCAGGGGCTATATAGTAGCCCCACCGTCAAACTCCTATGGCTAAGTGAAAGTGTTAAAGCAATATAGTCTGATTGCCTCGTTCGCTGCGCTACCACCTCCTTCATGGACCAAGACGTTGGATCAAGTGTGAATACGCATTTTTTGTGCACCCCCGCATTATATGCGTGGGGGCGGAAGCTGACGACTGCAAACTTTCAGGTTATATACATATATACATAAACGGCCGCACATGAGGCATCACAATACTTTTAGGCAAAAGTATAAACACATCCTTGATAACTCAATAAAAACATTGTTTTTACAATGGAGTACATGTCACTAGAACATAACATTCTTCGAGCACTGAGCCTCTATTGAACGAGCGCCTTCAAGAACTTCTTCAAAGTAGTGCTCGTCGGCCACTTGGCCCATGGCCGAACCCTGTGTGCAATAGTGGTGGCCTCCATCACTGCCCAGTATATCTTGACACGGGCAAAGGCCATCCGCGCACCCTCTATGCACGCCGACCTCTTCATAGCATCGATGTGCGGCACAGCACCAAGGAATTGTTGCACTACACTAAAGTAACTATTCGGCTTTGGCCCTCCCGGCTACAGATGATCCACAATAGACCTCATGGCAAGTCCGGACAACCTATGGAGCTTGGCCCACTCGGCCATTCGCTCATTCAACAGCAGCGGACGCACTGGAGCATGGAACTGTGACCAGAACAACTTTTCCACTTCACGATCTTTTTGATCCTTGAAGTACTCGGCTGCATCAGCAGCACTTGTTTCCAAATCCACGTAGGCGTCCGCAGAATTCCATATTTGATCAAGAGGAGCATACTTCGGATCTCTGAACTTAGTCCGCAACAAGAAGGGCTTCCCAGCCACGATATTCGCAGCTTCACGCAGCTCCTCCTTTGTCGCTCTGATTTTGGGGCGGGCTTCCTTGGCTGCTACCATGGCCTTCTTTAGGTCTGTCTCCCTCGCTCGGCTTTCTTTTTCAAGAAGCTGGTAACGGTCAGTGGCATCTTTCAACTCAATGGCGATCTTGGCTATTCTTTCCTTGCTCTGGCAATGCACGGCCTGTTCGGCCCTCAGCTCTTCAACTGCCTTTAGAGCGGCCGCATCGCTATTCATTGCTTGTTCCTTGGCTCGGGCAAGCTCCGCCCGAAGTGTTGGAACACGCGATACGCTACGCAAGCGCCAAATAAAATTTTCTACCGCGCACCCAAGATCATGCTGTTGGAAATAGATCACGGGATCGGGTTTACCACTAGACGCGTAGTCACCGCAGCGGAAGTAGAGTTGGTGATGCGTGTAGCCGATCTCCCGGGCCATCTCCTCCTTGCGTTGCCGATCTCCCACGAACGGAACCTCGCGGTTCCCTCGAACGGTTCGTCCAAACACCGCAGATGCGATGCCTCCAAGGTATCCACACGTACAGGGAGCAGCGTCGAGCGGCGGACTGCTAGGTCCGGTCGCACGGCATGGGCGTGGGGAGTGGCGGTGGCTAACCTGGGTTCAAATCGATCAACCCTAAGTGGTGCGCCCACTCCCCTTTATATAGACCTCCAAGGTGGGCTCAATACTTGAGCCCACTAGGAGTCCACATCCATTTTCCACTCAGATCCAAGCTGAATGGGCTGCAGCCCCTTAAGTGTGCGACCCTATAGGTTCACGTACACATGGAAACGACCAGAGTCGATAGTTGGTAGCGGCTCCTAGCAGAACATGCCAACTCCCATGTGGGCGTAAAGTCGTTTGACGAACCTCGACAATGTGGCATATGCAACATTCCTTTTGCCTCACGATATTTGTTGTCGAGCTCAAGGCAAGTACTTGTCACCCTTGAGTTAGCTCGACCTCTCTTCTCAAAACCATGATACAGATTCCCAAACTGGGTTAACACTTAACCCAAGTCGCATGGCCATGCTTTCCGAATCTGATCACTCGAGAGGGCCCAGAGAATATCTCTCCAAATAGGAGGGGCAAATTCCACCTTGGTCAACCATGTCTCGCGGCATGTCTCACGACTCACCCGAAAGCTACCTTCAAAACTACCCAGTTACGGAGTAGCGTTTGATAGACCCTAAGTGAGTTGATCCTCATCCCGAGAACATGCGAGGACCTCAGGTCTAGGACATGGCATAGACATTGCACTTGAGACTAACAGATGACTATATCTCGCTACGTCTCAAAGTGGGTCTGTCCGGCTCGGTGATCTCCATCCCTGAGCCCATACTATCGGTTTAGCATCTCCATGCACATGACTTGTGAAACATAGTCATCAACCGAGTCGTATACTAGTCAAGGATATGTGTCCGCATAACCTTATCAACTAGGGACCATTAAAACAATCATCATACAATACATAGTTCCACAAACAAGTCACATACTTATTGATACATATCATTGATGATGTTCAAGGACAATACAAAGGACACATGAATACATATGGAAATATCATCATCACATGATTGCCTCTAGGGCATATCTCCAACAGTATCCCACTTGCAGTAGAGTCAATCATTTAGGCATCGTATGCCCATGGAGCTCATGTGCGCCTCATGCTTCGGACGAGGGAGAGGCTTCGGTAATGGATCAGCAACATTTGCGTCCGTGTGTACCTTGCATATGTTTACATCACCTCTTTCGACAATGTCGCGAATAAGGTTAAAACGCCTGAGTATGTGTTGGGTTTTATGATGGTTCCGTGGTTCCTTGACTTGCGCAATGGCACCACTATTATCACAATTGAGGTCCAATGGATTAGACGCGCCCTCAACCACACCAAGATCAGAAATAAAATTCTTCACCCAAACACCTTCTTTTGTAGCTTCAGAAGCCGCAATGTACTTGGCCTCTGTTGTAGAATCAGCTACTGTATCTTGCTTGGAGCTCCTCCAGCTCACTGCTCCTCTGTTCAGAATGAACACAAACCCAGATTGCGATCGACTATCATCCCTATCTGTTTGGAAACTAGCATCGGTGTAACTCTTTACAACGAGCTCATCCTCACCTCCATAAACCAGGAACATATCCTTAGTCCTTCTCAAGTACTTAAGGATATTCTTAACCGCTGTCCAGTGACTCTCCCCTGGATCAGCCTGGTATCTGCCCACCACGCCAAGAGCAAAACTAACATCGGGATGAGTACATACCATAGCATACATGATGGACCCAACAGCCGAAGCATACAGAATCCCATCCATGCGTCTTCGCTCATCAGGAGTCGTAGGACTCTAAGTCTTGCTAAGACTAATGCCATGTGACATGGGCAAGAAACCTTTCTTGGCATCTTGCATGTTGAACCGCTTCAACACCTTGTCAATATACGCACTCTGGCTTAATCCAATAAGCCTTCTCGATCTATCTCTATAAATCTTGATTCCCAAAATGTAAGCTGCTTCTCCCAAGTCCTTCATAGAAAAACTATTTTTCAATGAGTCCTTGTCAGATTCAAGAATGATCCGAATTGATTTAGGCATCGCTACCGGCGAGTAAGTCTCATCGTAGTCAACTCCTTGAACTTGTCGATAACCTTTAGCAACAAGTCGAGCCTTATGGACTGTGACATTTCCGTCCATATCAATTTTCTTCTTAAAGATCCACTTGCACTCAATGGCTCAAATGCCATCTGGCAGATCAACCAAGTTCCAAACTTGATTGTCATCCATGGGGTTTAATTCGGATCTCATGGCCTCAAGCCATAACACGGAATCAGGGCTCTCCATCGCTTCCACATACATAGTCGGCTCGTTGTTCTCCAAGAACAACACATTGCAGTCATGCAAATTGCGTAACCTTTCCGACCTCCGTGGAACCGATGTCGACTCCACTACGGGTTCCCTGACTAACTCTGGTGTGACAGTATCACCTACCGGAACGTCCCCGTGTGGTTCTCGAATTTCTTCTAGTCAGACCGTCCTCCCACTAGCCTTCCGATTGAGAAACTTTTTCTCAAGGAAAACTCCATATCGAGCGACAAACACTTTGCCCTCTTCACGGTTGTATAAGTAATATCCCAAGGTTTCCCTTGGATATCCCACGAATATGCACTTGTCCGATTTGGGTGTGAGCTTATCCAACTGGAGTCGCTTGACATATGCTTCACATCCCCAAATTTTTAGAAAAGACAAAACTGTGACTCTTCGCAGTCCATATCTCATATGGTGTCTTATCTACGGACTTAGATGGTACCCTGTTTAGTGTGAAAGCTGCAGTTTCTAGAGCGTATCCCCAAAATGGCAAGGGTAAATCTGACTGACTCATCATCGATCGGAGCATGTCCAACAGGGTCCGATTCCTCCGTTCCGACACACCATTTCTCTGTGGCGTATCCGGAGGAGTCAGTTGTGGAACTATTCCACGACTCTTCAGATGACTATCAAACTCCTGGCTCATATACTCACCGCCACGATCAGATCGTAGAAGTTTGATTTTCTTGACGAGTTGATTTTCCACTTCGTTCTGAAACTCCTTGAACTTTTCAAAAGTTTCTGACTTGTGCCTCATCAAGTAGACATATCCATATCTACTCAAGTCGTCGGTGAAAGTCACGAAGTATTGGAAACCACCTCTGGCTGTCGTGCTCATTGGTCCACATACATCACTATGTATAAGTTCCAACAGCTCGAACGACCTCTCGCAACTCTTTGCAAAAGGAGTCTTAGTCATCTTACCGAGTAGGCAAGACTTGCATGTCTCGAATGATTCAAACTCAAACGAAGTTAGAATTCCATCATCATGGAGCTTCTTCATGCACTTTTGACTAATGTGTCCTAGTCGACAATGCCAGATGTAAGTCGGATTTTTCTCATTAGGCTTATGCCTCTTGATATTTATGTTATAGACTGATTCACCTTCAAGATCTAGGATAAATAACCCATTTACAACGGGTGCAAAGCCATGAAACATATTATTCAAGTAAATAGAACAACCATTGTCCTTAATACTGAATTCGTAACCTTGTCTCATCAAACATGAGGCAGAAATTATGTTTCGACTCAAAGCAGGAACATAATAACAATTATAAAGTTCCATTACAAATCCCGAAGGTAAATTAAGTTGCATAGTGCCGACGGCCAATTCAGCAACTCTTGCTTTATTCCCAACGCGAATGTCAACTTCTCCTCTTGCGACATTTCTAGTTCTGCTTAGCCCCTGCATCGAGTTGCATATGTGAACAACTGATCCGGTATCATATACCCAAGAGCTACTAGAAACATCAACAAGATAAATGTCTATAACATATACAACAAGTGTACCTGAAGAAGAAGTCATACTTCCAGTCTTCTTGCCCTTCTCGGCAAGCCACTTGCTGCAGTTCCTTTTCCAGTGTCCGGGTTCCTTGCAATGAAAGCAAATACTCCCTGAAGCCGTTCCTGACTTAGACGCAGCAGCTGCAGTTGGAGTTGCCTCCTTCTCTTTGCCCTTTGCCTTAGCCTTTTTCTTGGACCAGCTCTTCTTGAACTTAGCCGAGTTCTGCACCATCAACACTTGACGATGTGTACCTTTCTTGATATCTTGATCTGCCACTTTGAGCATCCCATGCAATTCAGTGAGCTTCTTTTCCATCCCATGCATATGGTAGTTCGAGAGGAACGGCCCATAGCTGTCCGGAAGAGAACCCAGAATTGTATCTGTGGACAACTCATCCCCAAGTGGGAAGCCTAGCCTATCCAGAGCTTGCATGTACCCGATCATCTTGATCACATGCGGGCTCAGTGGATCACCCTCTTTCAGCTTACAATCCATCAAGGATTGCCAGATGTTGAACCTTTCGGTCCTAGCCTGCATTTGAAACATGCTCTTAAGGTTCTCGATCATATCGAAAGCCTCAATTTTTTCGAACTGCTGCTGCAGATCGGGCTCCATAGAAGTTATCATGAGACAGCTGATCTCGTTTGATTCATCAATGAGTTTCTGGTAGGCATTTCTAGCTGTGGCATTAGCATTATCGGCAGGTTCCTCTGGAAGCAGATTCTCTAGAACTTGTTCCTTTTTCTCATGCCTAAGAACAATTCTCAGGTTTCTATACCAGGTGGTAAAGTTTGTTCCACTCAATTTATCTTTTTCCAGGATTGATTTCAACGCAAAAGGGGTAACTTGAGCAGGTGGTGCCATTGATCTACAACAGAAATATGCAAAACACTAAGACATGTATTCATGAAGAGTAATTCATATTAAACATTTTAATAAGATCATTAATCCCACTAAAATCAACATCCCTCAGTTGATACTTAGTGATTCAAGATCCAAGATCAACATGTCAACTAGTGAGCTTTTGCATCACCGCTAGAGGACAAGATCACTCGGTAAGCAACTCTTGCTAATCGTATCTCCATACGACTCTTGTTGTTGGGGACATCTCATGCCTCGCCAACACCTATGCCTCGTGGCCCAAAACTATTTTGATAGCGAAGACAAGTCAACCAATGCTCCGCATGTAAATGTCCGACACAAACCCATCACTTCAAGGAGATCTAGTGGCACCCTAATTTCATAGGCCCGCCACTAAATATACTTGGCATGTGAAGGTGCAACAATTGGGGAGGCATTTGTACTTGACATTCTTTGAGGGATCACCCTACTTAAAACATCTACCATGCAAAAGGAAGGGTGCATAAAAGGGATAAACTTTCACAGGCAGTTTATATATGTGTGATATGGCATAGCCCCTTTTCACAGCGCGTGGTGATCTCCATGTCCACGTGTGCGGTCTGCCCATGCATGGTTGTCCTCGTGGTGATCTCCATCTCCACATGCGCTGTCTGCCCATGCATGGTTGTCCTCGTGGTGATCTCCATCTCCACACCATGGTGTCAATAGCCAAGTGTTACATAAGGTACTATGCTATTAAAACTAATAGCTACTAAAAGTAAATTACATTACATGGCTTCTCATGTTGACATGCAGGTCATTAAAACAATAATGGGACAACCATATGGCTCCTGCTGGTTGCCGCACTCATGACACGCAGGTCATGAAACAATAAAAAACAAGCAACATACATGGGCTATACCAAATCACAGTCATTCCCTGCAAAAACGAGTCAGACGTTCTACCGTCGAAGATAAAACCTCTTGAAACTCTATCTTCCAAGAGGATTTTGGCCTAGCCAGAAGCGCCAAAATCCTATTCTAGAATTTTGTTGCTGATCCAGCTTTTCGTTAGCTTCAATTTGATAGGTTGTGGAGCAAAATCGGAGTTCGTATGCAAAACATACAACTGTTTTACCGAGACCACTCCAACAGATTGCAGCACCGCGGAAATCACATTTCCAATGTGTTGATCTATGTTCCGATTCGATCAATCTCATTGATCTTCGCGTGCTGCATCCGGATTTACGTTCCACTATCTACCCCGATGGCGGACAACCGACAGGTAGGGGTAAGTTGTGTCACGACCTCTGCATCACGATCACGGAAACAAGATCACGAAACCAACCTTCAACACTAACATGCGCGACCGATCTCATCGACACGCACCTGAACCGACCTACATATCTCATATGCATATCATTGAATCTATTACCACACAGCGGAGGCTCTGATACCATTGTTGGAACACGTGGTACGCTATGCAAGCGCCAAATAAAATTTTCTACCGCGCACCCAAGATCATGCTGTTGGAAATAGATCACGGGATCAGGTTTACCACTAGACGTGCAGTCACCGCAGCGGAAGTAGAGTTGGTGATGCGTGTAGCCGATCTCCCGGGCCATCTCCTCCTCGCGTTGCCGATCTCCCGTGAACGGCACCTCGCGGTTCCCTCGAACGGTTCATCAAAACACCGCAGATGCGATGCCTCCAAGGTATCCACACGTACGGGGAGCAGCGTCGAGCGGCGGACTGCTAGGTCCGGTCACGCGGCATGGGCGTGGGGAGTGGCGGTGGCTAACCTCGGTTCAAATCAATCAACCCTAAGTGGTGCGCCCACTCCCCTTTATATAGACCTCCGAGGTGGGCTCAATACTTGATCCCACTAGGAGTCCACATCCATTTTCCACTTAGATCCAATCTGAATGGGCTGCAGCCCCTTAAGTGTGTGACCCTATAGGTTCACGTACACATGGACACGACCAGAGTCGATAGTTGGTAGCGGCTCGTAGCAGAACGTGCCAACTCCCATGTGGGTGTAAAGTCGTTTGACGAACCTTGACAATGTGGGCAAGGCGAGTACTTGTCACCCTTGAGTTAGCTCGACCTCTCTTCTTGAAACCATGATACAGATTCCCGAACTGGGTTAACACTTAACCCAAGTCGCATGGCCATGCTTTCCGAATCTGATCACTCGAGAGGGCACAGAGAATATCTCTCCAAATAGGAGGGGAAAATTCCATCTTGGTCAACCATGTCTCGCGGCATGTCTCACGACTCACCCGAAAGCTACCTTATAACTACCCAGTTACAGAGTAGCGTTTGATAGACCCTAAGTGAGTCGATCCTCATCCCGAGAACATGCGAGGACCTCAGGTCTAGGACATGGCATAAACATTGCACTTGAGACTAACAGATGATTATATCTCGCTGCGTCTTAAAGTGGGTCTGTCCGACTCGGTGATCTCCATCCCCGAGCACATACTATCGGTTTAGCATCTCCATGCACATGACTTGTGAAACATAGTCATCAACCGAGTCGTATACTAGTCAAGGATATGTGTCCGCATAACCTTATCAACTAGGGACCATTAAAACAATCATCATACAATACATAGTTCCACAAACAAGTCACATACTTATTGATACATATCATTGATGATGTTCAAGGACAATACAAAGGACTCATGAATACATATGGAAATATCATCATAACATGATTGCCTCTAGGGCATATCTCCAACACAAAGGGTCTCCACGGTGGAAGCTCCATTAGCAGTCACAACATATTACAGATACTGGCATCATGCTCCTCTTACTTTGTGTTGATCACCGGAGAAATCACTTACCCTGTGCCTCGTCAAGCCGCTTGTTGACAAGCACGATGTTGGCATCGGCCGCATCAAGTGCCGCTTTAGCTCGGCAAACCCATCAGTCCGGCTTGCCGCCGGACCTTCAGCCACTTGCACATAAAGGTGGTCTAGTTATTACCTGGGACTATGATCCTCTGTTTGCCGCTGTTTCCGGCGGCAACCAGAGTCTCAGAGGCTACTATCTGCATAGGGCACACCTAACGTGTGCGGTACTGTAAAAACATACACTATTTCACGTACCTCAAAGCCTCTCAGCAGACTCATAAAAGCTTCATGCAATCTGCTTTCAGTGGATGAAATCCTTTCAATTACCGTACCCATTAGCGTACGATGCGCTTCTGTGATGGCCTCTTGCTCCAGAAGATCCTTCAGTGCGTCCGTCCGCACACTGTATGGTTCCGGACTCTTTCTGTTGCTCTCTTTTGGAGCCGGATACTGAGGACTCCGGGTGGCCAAGGGATACCCTCTAGCCTTGGCGGATCAGGAGAAGCCCTCCACGACGAGACTTCAGGGTCGCCCGCCTCATGAGGCGGGGTGGCAGGGGGAGTTGTTTCACTCTCCATCATCTCCGGCAGAAGATGCCCTGAAGACGAACTCTGTCGAGAAGGGCTATGATCCTAACTACAATATGTAAGCTTCGGTTATTGTCTTCGGAATTAAGGTATGATATTTTCACTATTAAGTACTTTTTGATTACTTACAGGTCGGTAGAGGGCTGATCCCCTTGCGGACATTGTGCGGCAAGAATACCCTCCGAGGCAGGACCCTCTGGCGAAGATCTCTTCCCC
This sequence comes from Triticum urartu, assembly GCF_003073215.2. NCBI lineage: Eukaryota > Viridiplantae > Streptophyta > Magnoliopsida > Poales > Poaceae > Triticum > Triticum urartu. The sequence continues at coordinate 498,506,890 of NC_053025.1, read as the reverse complement.
CGTTTGGAAGCCTTTATTTCCAGATCTTCAGAGGTGGTCCTCTTCCTTCCTCGGGGAGAGGGAATGTCAGATTCTTCTCCCTGGTTATCCTCCTTCGCGGAGGTGCTAATTCCCCCGCTTTCGACCTCTTTATTCCCCCCTTTATCTTCCTTTGAGGGCGCCTGATAAGGCGCCGGCTCCAACATTCTATCTAGTACTAGATTGGCCAAGCCTTCGGGAAGGGGAGCCGGACACCTGATCATCTTCGCCTTTGTTATCCAGTCCTGGTTAAAGAGCGACTTTTCAGAATGATGTCACGATAAATAAAAGAACAATGTGTTCGGCCATGGGATTACTTATTTGGGTACCAGGGAGGTTGCAGCTCAAACCCGCATCCTCGATGGTGTCCGGACACTCTATTTGGGGTCCGAAGAACAATTGGTACATCTCTTCGAGCATCATGCCGAGGAAGTGCTGAATAGTTCGCGGTCCTTCCGGGTTGACTTCCCACATACGGAGGGGTCGATGTTTGCAAGGCTAGACTCGACGAACTAGCATAACTTGCATTACCGTGACCATGCTGACATCTCTCTCAAGGAGATCACGGATGCGACTCTGCAATATCGGCACGTCATTTGCTGGACCTCAGTTCAGCCCCTTGCTGATTCATGACGTCAGTTGTGGTTGGGGGACCGAGCGAAAGGCAGTGGCGGCTACCCACTTGGCACTTCGGGGAGCTGTGATATAAAACCACTCCCGCTGCCACAAACCGGACACTTCTGGGAAGGAACCCTCTGGCCATGGAGAATCAGCGCTTTTGCTTATTACGGCACCTTCGCACTCTATGTGCCGCTCCTCGATCGTCTTCGGCTTCACATTGAAGGTCTTGAGCCACAGGCCGAAGTGAGGGGTAATGCGGAGGAAGGCCTCACATACAACGATGAACGACGAGATGTGAAGGAGGGAATCCGGGGCCAGATCATGGAAATCCAGCCCATAATAGAACATGAGCCCCCTAACAAAGGGATCCAGAGCGAGGCCTAGCCCTCGGAGGAAGTGAGAGATGAACACCACACTCTCGTTGGGTTCGGGAGTGGGGATGACCTGCCCTCGGGCGGGCAGCCTGTGCGAGATTTTGGCGGTCAGATACCTGGCCTCTCTTAGCTTCTTGATGTCCTCCTCTGTGACAGAGGAAGGCATCCACCGACCTTGGAGGTTGGATCCAGACATGGTTGAAGGTCCGAAGCGCCTGTCCTGAGTCTTGGGTGTTGCAACTCGAGGCGGGGGAAGGATTTGATTGAGCACGAGAGGAAAAAAGGATAGGCCGTGGCCTCTTTATAAAGAGGGTGAATATCAAGCGTCCTCCTCGCGGCCGTTTTGGACTCGCCTAAAATCGAGGAGTCATACAACGGGCACGAGTGGGTTACCCACGTCCGTATTGATGAGAATCATGTAATAAGGGGGACACGATCTCTGCTTCGACAAGATGTGTCAAGAAAACCGCCTCGCAATATGTGCAGTGCTGGTTGGAAAAACGGTTCGAATAATGACCGGGCCATGACGTGATGTCATGCTGTCAAAGGTGTCTGCAGATTGGATTTGTGGAAATATTATTCTCTCTACGGTGGTATGTGGAACTTGTTTTGCAGAGCCGGACACTATCCTTGGGTCCAAAACCTTCTATGGAGTATTTGGAGGAGTGTTGGTGTCAAAACCGGCGGATCTCGGGTAGGGGGTCCCGAACTGTGCATCTAGGCCGGATGGTAACAGGAGGCAAGGGACACTAAGTTTTACCCAGGTTCGAGCCCTCTCGATGGAGGTAAAACCCTACGTCCTGCTTGATTAATATTGATGATATGGGTAGTACAAGAGTAGATCTACCACGAGATCGAGGTGGCTAAATGCTAGAAGCTAGCCTATGGTATGATTGTTGATGTATATGTTGTCCTATGGACTAAAACCCTCCGGTTTATATAGACACTGGATAGGGTTAGGGTTACATAGAGTCGGTTACAATGGTAGGAGATCTACATATCCGTATCTCCAAGCTTGCCTTCCACGCCAAGGAAAGTCCCTCCCGGACACGGGATGAAGTCTTCAATCTTGTATCTTCATAGTCCAAGAGTCTGGCGGAAGGTATAGTCCGGCTATCCGAACACCGCCTAATCCAGGACTCCCTCAGTAGCCCCTGAACCAGGCTTCAATGACGACGAGTCCGGCGCGCAGATTGTCTTCGGCATTGCAAGGCGGGTTCCTCCTCCAAGTACTTCGTAGAAGATTTTGAACACAAAGATAGTGTCCGTCTCTGCAAAATAAGTTTCCACATATTGCCATAGAGAGAATAATATTTACACCAATCTAATCTACTGATGTATTCCGTAGCGTGACACACCACGGCCAAGCCTTTATCCGAGTCGTTTCATTATCCCACCTCAGCGCATTATGCGAGGCGGTTTCCTTGGCATGTCTTGTTAAAGAAGAGATCGTGTCCCCTTATCCCGGGATTCTCATCAATACAGGCGTGGGTAACCCAACCGCACCATTGATTACAGTGCTTGGAGATAAGCGAGTCTTATCAGGCTGGTGGGGACATGTAGTTGCGTCCACCCATATAAGGGGATAAAGATCCACCTTTTCACCTACGCCTTCTTCCTCCTTCGCCTATCCATTCTTGCGCACTCGAGCTCCAGCGCCCAAGTCCGCACTCTCCACCTCAACCTTCTCCAGCCATGTCCGGAGCGGGAGGCAAGTGGATGGTCTCATCCGTCATGGAGGGACATATCAAAAAGCTGAGGAAGGCCGGATACCTGTCTAACGACATCGCGTACCGGCTCCCCGAAAAGGGGCAGCTCATCCCCACCCCTAGGCCTCATGAGATGGTGGTGTTCCTCCCCCACTTCCTCCGCAGACTGGGCTTCCCTCTCCACCCATTTTTCCGGGGGCTCATGTTCTACTACGGACTTGATTTCCACGATCTGGCCCCGAACTTCGTCCTCAACATCTCGGCGTTTATTGTCATGTGCGAGGCCTTCCTCCGCATCCGCCCCCATTTCGGCCTATGGCTCAAGACTTTCAACGTCAAGCCGAAGGTGGTGCGCGGCAACCAGGCGGAGTGCGGAGGCGCCATGGTGGGCAAGATGGCCAACGTCCTATGGCTCGAGGGCTCCTTTGTGGACACCCTGAAGGGGTGGCAAGTAACGCCCTCGATGCGGCTATATCTCCCACGTGTCGAGGCATGACTTAGAGGCATAACCGCATTGAAAGCAATGTCGCAAGTTAGGCAATCTTCACAACATCCCATGTAATATATAGATAATAAAAGGGGAGATACATAGTTGGCTTACACTCGCCACGTCAATCAAAGTACATAAATAGCATTACACCAACCAAACACTCATGGCCCGACTACGACGCCAAAATAAAAGATCAACCCAACATGTGACACGGTCCCGATCGCCCCAACTGGGCACCACTACTGATCATCAGGGAAAGACACATAGTAACGGCGTGATTCCTCGTCGAACTCCCACTTGAGCTCAAGCGCGTCATCTAGAACGGAGTCATCAGGTCCTGCATCTGGTTTGGAAGTAATCTGTGAGCCACAGGGACTCAGCAATCTCGCACCCTCGCGATCAAGACTATTTAAGCTTATAGGTAAGGCAAGGTAAAATATGTGGAGCTGCAGCAAGCGACTAGCATATATGGTGGCTAACCTGTTCGCAAAAGAGAGCGAGAAGAGAAGGCAAAGCGCGAACGCATAACTAGAGAACAACCTGCGGCAAGCATTACTCCAACACCGTGTTCACTTCCCGGACTCCGTCGAGAAGAGACCATCACAGTAACTCACACAGTTGATTCATTTTAATTAAATTAAGGTTCAAGTTATCTACAACCGGACATCAACAAATTCCCATCTGCCCATAACCACGGGCACGGCTTTCGAAAGTTCAAATCCCTGCAGGGGAGTCCCAACTTAGCCCATGACAAGCTCTCACGGTCAACGAAGGAATAGACCTTCTCCCGAGACATTCCGATCAGACTCGGTATCCCGGTTCTACAAGACACTTCAACAAGTTAAAACAAATCCAGCAACACCGCCCGAATGTGCCGACAAATCCCGATAGGAGCTGCACATATCTCGTTCTCAGGGCACACTCAGATGAGCACTCCATACAACTAAAACCAAACCTCGGGTTTCCCCAAGGGGGCGCTGCATAGGACTCTAGTTTGGACCAACACTCAGAGGAGCACTGGCCCGGGGGGGTTTAAATAAGATGACCCTCGGGCTCCGGAAACCCAAGGGAAAAAGAGGCTAGGTGGCAAATGGTAAAACCAAGGTTGGGCATTGCTGGAAAAGCTTTAATCAAGGCGAACTATCAAGGGGTTCCCATCACCCAACCGCGTAAGGAACGCAAAATCCGGGAACATAACATCGATATGACGGAAACTAGGGCGGCAAGAGTGGAACAAAACACTAGGTGAGAGGCCGAGCCTTCCACCCTTTACCAAGTATATAGACGCATTAAGATAACAAGATAATATAATGATATCCCAACAAGTAAATAATGTAACAACAAGGAACGGTCTCCAATCTTCAACTACAACTAGCAATGCTATAAGAGGGGCTAAGCAAAGTGGTAACACAGCCAATCAACGGTTTGCTAGGACATGGTGGGTTAGAGGTTTGACATGGCAATTTGGGAGGCATGATAAGCAAGTGGTAGGCATCGTAGCATAGGCATAGCAAAAGAGCGAGCATCTAGCAAAGCAAAGATAGTAGTGATTTCGAGGGTATGATCATCTTGCCTACAAAGCTGTCAGACTTGACTGGATCCTCGAAAGCAAAATCAACGGGCTCCCGTTAGCGAACTCGTCTCCCGGCTCTACCCAAACAAGACAAACAAGCAAACGGAACAAAATCAACCACGTGCAAACTCAAACAACATGATGCAAACATAGTATGCTATGCGGGATGCGACATATGATGCATATGCAAGATTTGACAAGGAATGAATGAACCTGGCCTCAAATTGGAAATCCAAGTGTGGCCACTGAAAGGTGAGGTGAAATCACTTGAAAACGATATAAAGAACTCGGAATCGGAGTCACGGTTTGGAAATGGCAAGCAATTCAAATGGCACCGGTCTGCGATATACAGCAAGTAGCCATCTAAATGCAACAAGATGAACATGCTACACACTCAAATATGGAAACAAAATACATGGCAGGGATCATTCATGATGCTTAACAAAAGATGAACACTGAGCTACGGCCAATTCATCCATTACAGGTTCAAACAAGGATGTCAAAAATGCATTTGAAACAGATTTCAGACTTAGTGAAATTAACACTTGTCTGAATTTCAGATCAGGTAGCACACTTTGGAGCATGAAAACATATGCTACAGGTCCTTATCATGGAAAAGTAAAGCATGGCATGGAGCTACTCAAAGAGCTTAACAAAAGTCCCTTAGTGACATTGAGCCAAAAGGGATCAGAAAATACAGTTGCAAGCATCTGAACATGGCAAAAACATAATCAGTTCTCAGACTTAGTGAAAACTGGAGCATGCAAAATCAGATATCAAGTAGGCATGTTTACGAGCTCGATGCACTCACTACAGAGCAAGTCATGACAATCTAAGAATACACCCATCAAGAATACACAAAATACAATCTAGACATGGCAAGAACAATAACATAGCATGAACAGATCAACTACAACATCCTCGGCAAAATCGCTAACAAGTAGACAATCTGCACAGATTCACGAAATAGAAAAATTAGAGCTCGATTGACTCATGCTAGGGTGCTCCATAATTGCAAACAAACACATGGATGGATAGAGCACTACAAGATTAACAAAACATCCTTACTGGTCATCCTCAAAAGAGGCACGGATCACTAGGAAACAACATGAACATATGGTATATTGAGATAAACAGATCAAGGACTTAGTGGAATTGCTAAGTCCCTGAAATCAGCATTAACGAATGCACCACTTTGCAAGATTGTGCTAGTCACCAACACATCACAAAAATACATGGGTTGCACCTCTGGATAGATGGCAAAACATATAACAAAACTCATAGTAACAGCGTGAGTCCTCGTCGAACTCCCACTTGAGCTCAAGCGCGTCATCTAGGAACGGAGTCATCAGGCCTGCATCTGGTTTGGAAGTAATCTGTGAGCCACAGGGACTCAGCAATCTCGCACCCTCGCGATCAAGACTATTTAAGCTTATAGGTAAGGCAAGGTAAAATATATGTGGAGCTGCAGCAAGCGACTAGCATATATGGTGGCTAACCTGTTCGCAAAAGAGAGCGAGAAGAGAAGGCAAAGCGCGAACGCATAATTAGAGAACAACCTGCGGCAAGCATTACTCCAACACCGTGTTCACTTCCCGGACTCCGTCGAGAAGAGACCATCACAGTAACTCACACAGTTGATTCATTTTAATTAAATTAAGGTTCAAGTTATCTACAACCGGACATAACAAATTCCCATCTGCCCATAACCGCGGGCACGGCTTTCGAAAGTTTCAAATCCCTGCAGGGGAGTCCCAACTTAGCCCATGACAAGCTCTCACGGTCAACGAAGGAATAGACCTTCTCCCGAGACATTCCGATCAGACTCGGTATCCCGGTTCTACAAGACACTTCAACAAGTTAAAACAAATCCAGCAACACCGCCCGAATGTGCCGACAAATCCCGATAGGAGCTGCACATATCTCGTTCTCAGGGCACACTCAGATGAGCACTCCATACAACTAAAACCAAACCTCGGGTTTCCCCGAGGGGGCGCTGCACGGGACTCTAGTCTGGACCAACACTCAGAGGAGCACTGGCCCGGGGGGGTTTAAATAAGATGACCCTCGGGCTCTGGAAACCCAAGGGAAAAATAGGCTAGGTGGCAAATGGTAAAACCAAGGTTGGGCATTGCTGGAGAAGCTTTAATCAAGGCGAACTATCAAGGGGTTCCCATTATCACCCAACCGCGTAAGGAACGCAAAATCCGGGAACATAACACCGATATGACGGAAACTAGGGCGGCAAGAGTGGAACAAAACACTAGGCGAGAGGCCGAGCCTTCCACCCTTTACCAAGTATATAGACGCATTAAGATAACAAGATAATATAATGATATCCCAACAAGTAAATAATGTAACAACAAGGAACGGTCTCCAATCTTCAACTACAACTAGCAATGCTATAAGAGGGGCTAAGCAAAGTGGTAACACAGCCAATCAACGGTTTGCTAGGACATGGTGGGTTAGAGGTTTGACATGGCAATTTGGGAGGCATGATAAGCAAGTGGTAGGCATCGTAGCATAGGCATAGCAAAAGAGCGAGCATCTAGCAAAGCAAAGATAGTAGTGATTTCGAGGGTATGATCATCTTGCCTACAAAGCTGTCAGACTTGACTGGATCCTCGAAAGCAAAATCAACGGGCTCCTCGTTAGCGAACTCGTCTCCCGGCTCTACCCAAACAAGACAAAACAAGCAAACGGAACACAATCAACCACGTGCGAACTCAAACAACATGATGCAAACATGGTATGCTATGCGGGATGCGACATGTGATGCATATGCAAGATTTGATAAGGAATGAATGAACCTGGCCTCAAATTGGAAATCCAAGTGTGCCACTGGAAAGGTGAGGTGAAATCGCTTGAAAACGATATAAATAACTCCGGAATCGGAGTCACGGTTTGGAAATGGCAAGCAATTCAAATATGGCACCGGTCTGCGATATACAGCAAGTAGCCATCTAAATGCAACAAGATGAACATGCTACAGCACTCAAATATGGAAACAAAATACATGGCAGGGATCCATTCATGATGCTTAACAAAAGATGAACACTGAGATACAGCCAATTCATCCACTAACAGGTTCAAACAAGGATGGCAAAAATGCATTTGATAAACAGATTTCAGACTTAGTGAAATTAACACTTGTCTGGAATTTCTGATCAGGTAGCACACTTTGGAGCATGAAAACTATATGCTACAGGTCCTGATCATGGAAAATTAAAGCATGGCATAGAGCTACTCAAAGAGCTTAACAAAAGTCCCTCAGTGACATTGAGCCAAAAGGGATCAGAAAATACAGTTGCAAGCATCTGAACATGGCAAAAACATAATCAGTTCTCAGACTTAGTGAAAACTGGAGCATGCAAAATCAGATATCAAGTAGGCATGTTTACGAGCTCGATGCACTCACTACAGAGCAAGTCATGACAATCTAAGAATACACCCATCAAGAATACACAAAATACAAGCTAGACATGGCAAGAACAATAACATAGCATGCACAGATCAACTACAACATCCTCGGCAAAATCGCTAACAAGTAGACAATCTGCACAGATTCACGAAATAGCAAAATTAGAGCTCGATTGACTCATGCTAGGGTGCTCCATAATTGCAAACACATGGATGGATAGAGCACTACAAGATTAACAAAACATCCTTACTGATCATCCTCAAAAGAGGCACGGATCACTAGGAAACAACATGAACATATGGTATATTGAGATAAACAGATCAAGGACTTAGTGGAATTGCTAAGTCCCTGAAATCAGCATTAACGAATGCAGCACTTTGCAAGATTGTGCTAGTCACCACACACATCACAAAAATACATGGGTTGCACCTCTGGATAGATGGCAAAACATATAACAAAACTCATGTAGAGCTCAGGGGCATATCATGCACACAATAATCATGGCAAAAATGACAAATATCTAATTGGAACAGCAGATCTGACAAATATCTCAAATAGCACTCTTCCAACAGCATTTCGGGCACCAAGATGAACTCAAATGAAAATGATGCAGTGAGATGAAATGATGTACTCTCTTAGATAAACATTTTGAAATGCTATATGCCCAAAACAGAGCTACGGATGCAAAGTTACGACACGATGAACATAGCAAAATAATTAGGGTTTCGAGGCAAAAGTCAACCGAGAAAACTCAGATCTGAGATTTGCACGCTTCCCGAGGTTCGTCCTCGAGCTCGCCGGAGATGGAGCTTGAGCTCGTCGGAGAGAGGCCGGCGGGGGAGGAGGAAGCGCGGGGCGGCGCCGGAGTTGGAGTAGAACGGCGGTGGGGCGCGGCTCCGCGGCGAACCGGCATGGAGGCGCGGCGCGGAGGGCCACCGGCGGGCGGCGAGGTGGGGCGGCGCGGCGGAGCGGCGGCAGCCGGTGAGGAGGCGTGGTGGCGCCGGGCGGAGGAGCATGCCGGCTCGGGCGGGGAAGAGGCAGGCTCGGGCGGCACGGAGGGAACGGGCTCGGGGGCTGGCGGCGGGCCGAGCGGGCCGGCGGCGGGGGATCTCCCGGCGCGACACGTGGCGTGCTGTCACTGGCCGGGCGCGGTGGCGCGAAGCGTCTGGCCAGGGACAGACATGTCTGGCGCGGCGCGATGCGATTTTTAGGGTTTCGGGGGGAAGAAGAAACGTGGATCTTGGATGGGGTCTTTAAATAGGCATAGAGGGAGCTAGGAGAGTCCAAATGAGGTGCGGTTTTCGGCCACACGATCGTGATCGAACGCTCTAGATGATGGAGAGGGTTTTGGTGGGTTTTGGGCCAAAATGGAGGGGTGTTGGGCTGCAACACAGACGAGGCCTTTTTGGTCCCTCGGTTAACCGTTGGAGCATCAAACGAAGTCCGAATGGTATGAAACTTGACAGGCGGTCTACCGGTAGTAAAACAAGGCCGCTTGGCAAGTCTCGGTCCAATCCGGAAATGTTTAATCCCCACACATTAAAGGAAGGTAGAAATGACCACCAGAGGAGAACGGAGCGCCGGAATGCAAAACGGACAATGGGGAAAATGCTCGGATGCATGAGACGAACACGTATGCAAATGCAATGCACATGATGACATGATATGAGATGCATGACAATGACAACAACAAACGGAGACAAAAACCCGAACCCGAGAAAATAAAATAACTTAACGCTGGAAACGGCAAGAGTTGGATTACATATTAGGAAAATCACATCCGGGGTGTTACAACACTCCACCACTACAAAAGGATCTCGTCCCGAGATCTAGGACTGAAAGAACGCCGGGTACTCAGAACGGAGGTAATCCTCGCGTTCCCAGGTGGCTTCACGGTCGGAATGGTGTGACCACTTGACTTTGAGGAATTTGATTGACTTGTTGCGAGTCTTGCGTTCAGTCTCTTCAAGAATAGCAACGGGGTGCTCACGATAAGAGAGATCTTCTTGGAGCTCAATGTCTTCGAAGTTGACGGTGCGATCAGGAGTCTTGAAGCACTTTCGGAGCTGAGAGACATGGAACACGTCATGCACATTTGCAAAGTTTGATGGAAGCTCGAGTAGGCGAGATCGCCTCTCTTGCTGACGATCTTGAAAGGTCCCACGTATCTGGGGGCAAGCTTCCCTTTGATACCGAAGCGACGAGTACCTTTCATAGGAGAGACGCGGAGGTAAACATGATCTCCGATCTCGAAAGTCAAACCACGGTGCTTACTGTCATAGTAGCTCTTCTGGCGGGATTGGGCTGCTTTGAGGTTATCTTGAATGACTTTGCACATTTCTTCTACCTCTGTGATTAAGTCATTACCCAGAAGTTGACATTCACTGGTTTCAGACCAATTGAGAGGGGTACGGCACTTCCTACCATACAGAATTTCGAATGGGGCCTTGCCCGAACTTTCTTGAAAACTGTTGTTGTAGGAGAATTCAGCATATGGAAGACAATCCTCCCACTTCATGCCGAAGGAGATCACACAAGACCTGAGCATATCTTCAAGAATCTGGTTGACACGCTCGACTTGACCGCTAGTTTGAGGATGGAAAGCTGTGCTGAAGCAGATGTTGGTGCCCATGGCCTTCTGAAAAGAATCCCAAAACTTGGAGGTAAAGATGCTACCACGGTCTGAAGAGATCACTTGTGGAATACCGTGCAGAGAGACAATTCGAGAGGTATAGAGCTCCGCCAATTGAGCTGCAGTGATTGACTCTTTGATAGGCAGGAAGTGAGCCACTTTAGTGAGTTTGTCGATGACAACGAATATAGCATCATTGCCACGCTTGGACTTTGGAAACCCAGTCACGAAGTCCATCTCAATGTGGTCAAACTTCCATTCTGGAATGGCAAGAGGTTGAGGAGACCAGCTGGCCTTTGGTGTTCTGCCTTCACTCTTCTGCAGACATCACATTCATTCACGAACTGAGCAATCTCGCGCTTCATTCGAGTCCACCAATAAGCCTGCTTTAGGTCCTGATACATCTTCGTGCTCCCAGGGTGGATGGAGAGGAGAGAATTGTGAGCCTCGTGCATGATCACTTTACGAAGGTCACCTTTGGGCACAATAATACGATCCTCGAAGAAGAGAGTATCCTTGTCATCAAGGCGGTAGCACTTGTACTTGGGTTGACTCTTGGCAATCCCAATCTTCACCTTTTTCACCATAGCATCAAGAAGCTGAGCTTGGCGAATCTGGTCTTCCAAGGTAGGAGAGACTTGAAGGTTGGCGAGGAAACCTTGAGGAACAACTTGCATATTAGGTTTGCGGAATGCTTCACAAATCTCGGGTTGATAAGGCTTGAGAATCAGACTGTTGCAATAAGCCTTCCTGCTCAATGCGTCAGCAATCACATTGGCCTTGCCTGGAGTATTACTCGATACTCGGATTATACTCTTGAATCATTTCGACCCATCGAGTTTGCCTGAGGTTGAGATTAGGCTGAGTGAAGATGTACTTGAGACTCTTGTGGTCAGTGAAAATGTCCACTTTCCTTCCCAATAAGAGATGTCTCCAAGTCAAAAGAGCATGCACAACTGCCGCCAACTCGAGGTCATGAGTGGGGTAGTTCTTCTCGTTGGGCTTCAACTGGCGAGAGGTATAAGCCACAACTTTCTTCTCTTGCATCAACACTGCGCCAGGACCTTGGAGAGAGGCATCACAAAAGACCTCGTACGGTTTGGATTCATCAGGAGGAGTCAGAACTGAAGCAGTGACCAATTTCTCTTTCAAAGTGTTGAAAGCGATGTCACATTCCGGAGACCAAACGTACTTGACATGCTTCTGGAGAAGATTTGAGAGAGGCTTCGCAATCTTAGAAAAGTTCTCAACGAACCTTCGACAATAGCTTGTGAGACCGAGGAAGCTACGGAGTTGCTTCATGTTCTGAGGTGGTTCCCAATTCACAATTGCAGACACCTTCTCAGGATTCACCGCAATGCCCTTGGCCGAGATGATATGACCAAGATAAAGAACCTCATCGAGCCAAAATTCGCACTTAGAGAACTTGGCGTAGAACTGGTGTTCCCTCAGCTTATCGAGTACCAAATGCAAGTGCTTGGCATGATCTTCCTTGTTCTTCGAAAAGACTAGAATGTCGTCGAGATAGACCAAAACAAAGTCATTGGTGTAGGCGTTGAAGATGAAGTTCATCATGCGAGAGAAAGTCGGAGGAGCGTTGACGAGGCCAAAAGACATGACAGTGTATTCATATGAACCAAAGCTTGTTGTGAAAGCCGTCTTGGGAATATCTTGCTCACGGATTCGAATCTAATGATACCCATACAGAGATCAAGCTTGGAGAATACTTGGGCACCTTTGAGTTGTTCGAACAACTCGTTGATGTTGGGAAGTGGGTATTTGTTCTTGATGGTCTTCTTGTTCAATGGACGGTAATCAACACAAAGTCGGTCCGTTCCATCCTTCTTCTTCACAAAAAGAACACCACAACCCCACGGAGAACTAGGTCGGATGAGACCCATTCTCTCTTGAATATCGAGTTGCTTCTTCAGCTCCTTCAACTCTTCAGGTCCGAGCTTGTAAGGATGCTTGCACACAGGTTCCGTGCCAGGCTCAAGATCGATGAAGAATTCAACTGGCCGGTGCGGAGGCATTCCTGGAAGCTCTTCTGGAAAGACGTCTTGATATTCGCAAACGACTGGAATCTGCGAGATAGCATCCAGTTCACCCTTCTCATTGAGAGAGAACAGACGGATGGTATCATCACGAGCGGTAAAGACAATTACATCCTCAGACGAATGAGTCAATTGAATCTGCCTGGCTGCACAATCAAGATGCGCCTTGTGCTTAGAAAGCCAATCCATTCCGAGAATAAGATCAATATCCGGGTCGCCCAGAACAATAGGAGAAGCTAGAAATTTGTAGTCGCCCAACGTGATAGTAACATCCGGGACGCAGGTATTAGCTGTCATTTGCTTGCCCGGTGACACAATTTGCAAGGAACTTTGCAGATACTGATAATCGCACTCATACTTAGATGCAAAAGGTTTGGAAATGAAACAATGCGATGCACCAGTGTCAAAAAGAACTTTTGCAGGGATATCGTTAACAGGAAGGTTACCCATGATGACATCTGATGAATCCTCTGCCTGAGCTGCATTCACCATATTAACCTTGGCATACTTGGGGTTATGCTTGACCACAGCTGTACTTGCCGATCTCACAGAAGGAGGAGGGAGACGCCTCTGGTTGAAGCATTTGTTGCCATAGTGACCCTTCTATTGGCACTTGTTGCACGTGACCTCTGAAAGCGGACGGTGATACGGAGCACTTGATCATGGAGCTTGAGATGAAGTCTTGTTCTGAAAGCTAGGGTTGGGTGGGTGGGAAGATCCACTGCCACCTTTGCTCTTCTGATACGGCTGACAGAACGGAGGAGGAGGAATCCAATACTTCTACTGCTTGGCCACTTGAGTAGAGGAAGAAGGAGTAGCATCTCTGACTCGCTTCTTGGAAGCATCACACCTCAGTTGAGCAGCCTCTTGCTTCAATGCCATGTTGTAGAACTCATCGTACCTCAAGGGCTCAAAGAGAACAAGAGCTAGCTGGATTTCTTCTCTGAGACCACCCCTGAACTGGTATATCATGCTCTTCTCGTCAGGGACGTCCTGCTTAGCAAAGCGGGCGAGCTTCTGAAACAACTTGTTGTAGTCATAGACAGACAAAGAGCCTTGCTTCAGGTTGCGGAATTCCTCACGCTTGCTTTCAACCACACTCTGAGGAATATGATGAGCTTTGAAGTCTTGACGGAATTCATCCCAGGTAATCACACGGCCACCTCTGGAATCCTTGTACTGCTAGAACCACTCTGCAGCTTGGTCTTTGAGCTGGAAGGAAGCGAACTTGACGAAGTCCTCAGGCCTGACGTTACTGCACTCGAAATGCTTGCACAGATCCATGAGCCAATCATCAGCATCAGTTGCCTCAACACAATTGCTGAAAGTCTTTGGCCCATTAGCAAGGAACTAGTTGAGTGTAGCAAAGTGATCCTGATTGTTGCCTTGGTTGCCTTGGTTCGCTTGATTGCGCTCTTGAAGAATTTGCATGATCAACTGTGTGTTTGCATTGGTTGTGGCCATCACAGCTTGCCATGCCTCCGGAGGAGGAGGAGGTGGTGGCAGATCCTGATTCTGATTCTGATTGCTGCTCTTAGCGGGAGCCATCCTGAAGAGGGTGACAACTGTTAGCACGTCGACAGATAAAATTGAAGCTGAATCAAATGGGTTGAAATTGCAACATAAAGTCTTCACATCTAAACATAAGAACGAATGCATTCCACTTGAAATGGTCACATATCCATAAATTGAGAAGCCACTTAGAATTTAGGTAGAGGAATAAATCAACAAGGTACGGATCAAGAACGAATACTCGGTAAGAAGTCCCAATCTCAAACCAAATATCCGTGGAAGAAGAACTGGAGCTACAAGAATTCCCACCTATGAAACTCCCGAACCTTTCCGGTTATGCAATCAGGTGTTGGGGATACAGGGGAAGCATAATATCTCACCCAAAACTAGCAAATCCTACATCTAGCTGTATCCATCCTTCAACACATAACCGAGAAAAACTTCGGAAACCATCTACCTCAACCTTCGAAAAGCATCCGTTATACAAGTTATGGCGATACTCCCGAACTCCCGCCCCAGTACTGGGTGGCGTCGAGGTTATCTAACCAACGAACTGCATAAAAGAGATTTTCGATGTCGGCGTACTAAACTCAGGTATTCCAGAACTGCACGATAAAATTGTGACGACAACACCTCGGAGCTCAACTCCCCGGTACACTGCCACAACCCCTAAAGACAGGAGGCACCAAGAACAATGTTCTCATCACAAAACCATCGGAACGATTCCAAGATACCCGCGTGATCCTAAATTTTTTTTAGTGAAATTTGAGAAGAGAAGAGTCAAAATTCTATGTCAGGATGCCTTACCAGAGCGATGAGGAGACTGGGGAGTAAAAAGAATTCCTAAACTCTACGATATATAATTCCTAAATGACTCAAAACATTTTTCTAGACTCAACAACGGCTGCTAAAAACGATCAAGCAATGGGGGCTCCTAAGGTCGGCGAAGGCTCTGATTACCAACTTGTAACACCCTCGATGCGGCTATATCTCCCACGTGCCTAGGCACGACTTAGAGGCTTAACCGCATTGAAAGCAATGTCGCAAGTTAGGAAATCTTCACAACGTCCCATGTAATATATAGATAATAAAAGGGGAGATACATAGTTGGCTTACACTCGCCACGTCAATCAAAGTACATAAATAGCATTACATCAACCAAACACTCATGGCCCGACTACGGCGCCAAAATAAAAGATCAACCCAACATGCGACACGGTCCCGATCGCCCCAACTGGGCACCACTACTGATCATCAGGGAAAGACACATAGTAACGGCGTGAGTCATCGTCGAACTCCCACTTGAGCTCAAGCACGTCATCTGGAACAGAGTCATCAGGTCCTGCATCTGGTTTGGAAGTAATCTGTGAGCCACAGGGACTCAACAATCTCGCACCCTCGTGATCAAGACTATTTAAGCTTTAGGTAAGGCAAGGTAAAATATGTGGAGCTGCAGCAAGCGACTAGCATATATGGTGGCTAACCTGTTCGCAAAAGAGAGCGAGAAGAGAAGGCAAAGCGCGAACGCATAACTAGAGAACAACCTGCGGCAAGCATTACTCCAACACCGTGTTCACTTCCCGGACTCCGTCGAGAAGAGACCATCACAGTAACTCACACAGTTGATTCATTTTAAATAAATTAAGGTTCAAGTTATCTACAACCGGACATTAACAAATTCCCATCTGTCCATAACCGCGGGCACGGCTTTCGAAAGTTCAAATCCCTGCAGGGGAGTCCCAACTTAGCCCATGACAAGCTCTCACGGTCAACGAAGGAATATACCTTCTCCCGAGACATTCCGATCAGACTCGGTATCCCGGTTCTATAAGACACTTCGACAAGTTAAAACAAATCCAGCAACACCGCCCGAATGTGCCGACAAATCCCGATAGGAGCTGCACATATCTCATTCTCAGGGCACACTCAGATGAGCGCTCCATACAACTAAAACCAAACCTCGGGTTTCCCCGAGGGGGCGCTGCACAGGAATCTAGTTTGGACCAACACTCAAAGGAGCACTGGCCCGGGGGGGTTTAAATAAGATGACCCTCGGGCTCCGGAAACCCAAGGGAAAAAGAGGCTAGGTGGCAAATGGTAAAACCAAGGTTAGGCATTGCTGGAGAAGCTTTAATCAAGGCGAACTATCAAGGGGTTCCCATTATCACCCAACCGCGTAAGGAACGCAAAATCCGGGAACATAACACCGATATGACGGAAACTAGGGCGGCAAGAGTGGAACAAAACACTAGGCGAGAGGCCAAGCCTTCCACCCTTTACCAAGTATATAGATGCATTAAGATAACAAGATAATTTAATGATATCCCAACAAGTAAATAATGTTCCAACAAGGAACGGTCTCCAATCTTTACCTACAACTAGCAACACTATAAGAGGGGCTGAGCAAAGCGGTAACATAGCCAATCAATGGTTTGCTAGGACATGGTGGGTTAGAGGTTTGACATGGCAATTTGGGAGGCATGATAAGCAAGTGGTAGGCATCGTAGCATAGGCATAGCAAAAGAGCGAGTATCTAGCAAAGCAAAGATAGTAGTGATTTCGAGGGTATGATCATCTTGCCTGCTAAGCTGTCAGAGTTGACTGGATCCTCGAAAGCAAACTCAACGGGCTCCTCATTAGCGAACTCGTCTCCTGGCTCTACCCAAACAAGACAAAACAAGCAAACGGAACACAATCAACCACGTGCGAACTCAAACAACATGATGCAAACATGGTATGCTATGCGGGATGCGACATGCGATGCATATGCAAGATTTGACAAGGAATGAATGAACCTGGCCTCAAATTGGAAATCCAAGTGTGCCACTGGAAAGGTGAGGTGAAATCTCTTGAAAACGATATAAAGAACTCCGGAATCGGAGTCATAGTTTGGAAATGGCAAGCAATTCAAATATGGCACCGGTCTGCGATATACAGCAAGTAGCCATCTAAATGCAACAAGATGAACATGCTACAGCACTCAAACATGCCAAAAAAATACATGGCAGGGATCCATTCAGGAATCTTAACAAAAGATGAAAACAATATGCTACAGGTCCTGATCATGTCAAAGTAAAGCATGGCATGGAGCTACTCAAAGAGCTTAACAAAAGTCCCTTAGTGACCTTGAGCCAAAAGGGATTAGAAAATACAATTGCAAGCATCTATACATGACAAAAACATAATCAGTTCTCAGACTTTGTGAAAACTGGAGCATGCAAAATCAGATATCATGTAGGCATGTTTACGAGCTCGATGCACTCACTACAGAGCAAGTCATGACAATCTAAGCATACACCCATCAAGAATAGACAAAATACAAGCTAGACATGGAAAGAACAATAACATAGCATGCACGGATCAACTACAACATCCTCGGCAAAATCGCTAACAAGTAGACAATCTGCCCGGATTCACGAAATAGCAAAAGTAGAGCTCGATTGACTCAAGTTAGGTTGCTCCATAATTGCAAACAAACACATGGATGGATAGAGCACTACAAGATTAACAAAACATCCTTACCGATCATCCTCAAAAGAGGCACGGATCACTAGGAAACAACATGAACATATGGTATATTGAGATAAACAGATCAAGGACTTAGTGGAATGGCTATGTCCCTGAAATCAGCATTAACGAATGCACCACTTTGCAAGATTGTGCTAGTCACCACACACATCACAAAAATACATGGGTTGCACCTCTGGATAGATGGAAAAACATATAACAAAACTCATGTAGAGCTCAGGGGCATATCATGCACACAATAATCATGGCAAAAATCACAAATATCTAATTGGAACAGCAGATCTGACAAATATCTCAAATAGCACTCTTCCAACAGCATTTCGGGCACAAAGATGAACTCAAATGAAAATGATGCAATGAGATGAAATGATGTGCTCTCTGAGATAAACATTTTGATATGCTATATGCCCAAAACGGAGCTACGGATGCAAAGTTACGACACGATGAACATAGCAAAATAATTAGGGTTTCGGGGCAAAAGTCAACCGAGAAAACTTAGATCTAAGATTTGCATGCTTCCCGAGGTTCGTCCTCGAGCTCGCTTGAGATGGAGCTTGAGATCGTCGGAGAGAGGCCGGCGGGGGAGGAGGAAGCGCGGGGCGGCGCCGGAGTTGGAGTAGAACGGCGGCGGGGCGCGGCTCTGCGGCCAGCCGGCATGGAGGCGTGGCGCGGAGGGCCACCGGCGGGCGGCCAGGTGGGGCGGCGCGGTGGAGCGGCGGCCGCTGGCGAGGAGGCGCGGTAGCGCCGGGCGGAGGAGCATGCCGGCTCGGGCGGGGAAGAGGCAGGCTCGGGTGGCGCGGAGGGAACGGGCTCGGGGCCCCGCGGCGGGCCGAGCGACACATGGCGCGCTGTAACTGGCCGGGCGCGGCGGCGTGAAGCGTCCGGCCAGGGACGGACATGTCCGGCGTGGCGCGATGCGATTTTTTGGGTTTCGGGGGGAAGAAGAAACGTGGATCTCGGAGGGCGTCTTTAAATAGGCATAGAGGGAGCTAGGAGAGTCCAAATGAGGTGCAGTTTTCGGCCACGCGATCGTGCTCGAACGCTCTAGATGATGGAGACGGTTTTGGTGGGTTTTGGGCCAAAATGGAGGGGTGTTGGGCTGCAACACACATGAGGCCTTTTTGGTCCCTCGGTTAACCGTTGGAGCATCAAACGAAGTCCAAATGGTACGAAACTTGACAGGCGGTCTACCGGTAGTAAAACAAGGCCTCTTGGCAAGTCTCGGTCCAATCCAGAAATGTTTAATCCCCACACACGAAAGGAAGGTAGAAATGACCACCGGAGGAGAACGGAGCGCCGGAATGCAAAATGGACAACGGGGAAAATGCTCGGATGCATGAGACAAACACGTATGCAAATGCAATGCACATGGTGACATGATATGAGATGCATGACAACGACAACAACAAACAGAGACAAAAACCCGAACCCGAGAAAATAAAATAACTTAAAGCCGGAAATGGCAAGAGTTAGATTACATATTAGGAAAATCACATCCGGGGTGTTACACAATCGGGGTGGTTTTACATCACCGAGCCGCGCGACGCCGAATGGGTCGCACCCCCCGAGTTCCGATCCGGACCCCCTACCGGGCTCACCTCCTGGAAGGAGATGGGCCTGTCTTGGGGTAAAAAAGGAGAGCTGGCCGGACTCCAAACATGCATCCAAACCCTGGCGGACAAGAAGCTCAAACTTGTCAACGTAGTCCAGGTTATGCTCATCCGCCTGATCCTCCCGTGTCAACAACGGGCTTTCAACCTGTGGGAGTTCGACCCGGAGCGACACCAAACTCTGAACAGGCTCTTCGACACGACGTACGAAGATGCCTGGAAGGTGCTTTTCAAAGGCACCGAGGCTCCCAAATCCGCTACCAAGGATCGCGGATTCAGTGCGCAGCGTCATGCTCTCGCGGTAAGATGTTTTTTCCTTTTACAGGGTATCAGTTTTTCATAGTTTGACTCCATGCGGGATCTAAGCTCCCTTGCATTTGACAGGATTGGCAGGTGACGTCCGGACAGATCAATTGTCCGGCTCCTTTGCCCGAAGGGCCAGCGGATGCTCGCTTGGCGAAGCTGCTGGTTCCGGCACCCTCTGTGGTGCCAGAGAAGAAGGCCGCGAAAAAGGCCACGGGGACTCGAAAGAGTGCCCGGCGCCAGGAGGTGTCGGATCCATCATCCGATGGTTCCGAGGCGCATTCCTCCCGTGAAGACGAGGAGGAAGAAGAGGAGAGCTCTCCCCCTCCAGTGGGAGGAGAGAAGAAAAGGAAGGCCGCCCTCTCCGGGGAGGCCGGATGGTCCAAGAAGGGGAAAACCCTTCCTCCGGACTACTCCACCGACGTCAACGGCAGAGAGGAGTGGCAGCCCAGGGCCAAGCCCCTGGCAAAATCGTAAGTATCCGGATATCAGAGTAATTCATAGTATTCGTTTATTGCACAGCTTTCCCTTACGTCGAATATGTTTATGAAGCCCACCCAAAGACCGGCTCGACGCGTCGTCGAGCGGCTCACTGGACTCGTCGGATGTGAACTCGCTTCCGACGGCTTCCTCCCCCCGCCCTATGGATGACACCAAAGTGTTGTCCCAAAAGGTTCCAAGCCGAGAGGAGGTGGTCCTGGAGGCGTCGCAAGGCGACCTCCCGGACTCCAGGAGTAAAGGGGATGAAACCCCTCAGGGCTCCAAGTCCGGCTCTAGGCCGGACACTGCTCCGGAAACTTCAAAGGTTCCAGAGTCCGGCGGGGGACCTCCTTCCAAGAGGAGCAAGTCCACCGTGCCGGTGGCCCTCGTCCAACCGGAGGCGCCGGACAATATGTTGGAGGCGCTCCAAGGCGCCTCCATCGACGAGGAGCACCGCGCTATTATGAGTGCGGTGGTCCAGAAGGTTCAGTCCGCCAAGAGCGGATTGACTGAAGCTTGCACTAGCCTTTTGACAGGCTTTGAGGTAAGTAAAGAATGTGTAAATAATAGTACCGCATAGACAGTAGCCCCTGATGCTTTGTTTGGCGTTCGGGAAGAAAAACCGAATAGAGGATCAAATAGAATTCGCAGGAGTCTAACAAAAATGAGTCAATATGCATATGGAGGCTTCCCTGCTTGCGTCCGCCGCACTGACTGCGGAAGTGGACACGCTAAAGCAGAACCTCGAGCGGTCCGAGCAAGAGCTTGGGCATGCCAAGAAGCAGCTCGAGGACAATGAAGGTAAGAAATACCATGTTTTTAAATATATATATAAAAATGTGCAATTGCAAAGAATGACAGGATTATCGTGGCTATTTTAGGGGCCACGTCTGAAGTGGCGACCCTTAAGCAGGCGCTGGTCGAGGCCGAGAAGAGGGCGGCCTCGAAGCGCATCGAGCGGGAGAAGTATGAGGCCGAGGTTGGCAAGGTGCGGCAATAGCTCCAGGCTCTCATGGGAAAACATGAGAGTTTGGAGCTTGACTCAAAGACGCGAGCGTTCGAGCTCGCGGTGGCTATTGAAAACGCCAAGTCCGCCAAGGCCGAATCCCAGAAGACCCTCCAGGAGTTGGATGAGGTGAAGAGGATAGTGACGGGTAAGGCATTCTTTATGCAAAGCAAACACATAGACGTGAGTTACTTGTTACTTACCCGAATCCGGAGCTCTCCAGGAGCGTTCGCAGATCTTCCCTGGAGTGTATCCGATGCCACCGCATTCTACCGAGCTGAGGAGGGCAACTCGACAGAGAAAGTGTTCTGGTCTCAGTATACTGAGGCCGGACACCCCGTGCCCCTGAGCGACCAGCTGAAGCAATTGGTCGAGCTCCACAAGGCGGCCGAACAGGCCATGAAGGGACTCATTGTTCGGTGTGGCCTGGAGGGGCTCTTCCTAGGAGCTATTTCGGGCTGGTGCGGCGGTTGGTGGAGGCCTGTCCAAGGCTCGAAGTCATCAAGCGCTCCGTCTGCATTGAAGGTGCCCGTAGGGCCCTTGCCCGTGCTAAGGTGCACTGGGGCAAGCTGGATGCTGAGAAGCTGGTGAAGGACGGGCCACCGCCAGGGAAAGAGCATCGCAAGCCCGAGAATTACTATAAGGATATTCTGAAGGGTGGCCACCTTGTGGCGGATGAATGTTCTAGGGATGTAATTTTTTAGTGAAACTTGCTCGTTTTATCCTGTGCGCTGAAAACTTGTTTATATGCGCTAAGCAATGCTGTTGGAATTTAAAATATTACCTTCTGTGCGGGTGTTTATCAATTCTGAGAGATGGCGAGTCGTCGGCTTCTGCCCCCATGCCGCTAGTGCTGGGGTGTTCGGGGATAAACCTGAGCGCTCTTTTTCCCATGTTTGGGTCCTTCGAGGGAGGCGCTCAGCCCAACGAACAAGGCAATCGGACTATAATGCGTGAACATTCTCACTTAGCCATATAATTCTATAATTTTAAATTTCGGCGAAGCCCCTGGTATTCAGAAGACCGAGTTCGGGGCGCTATCCACACCTTGGCCGGACAGAGCCGGCTCCTCGCCCTAAGCAACATAAGTCTTCAGGGACTCGAAAAACCTCTCGAACAGCGACCAGCTCTCGCTTCATCATGACAGTCAGTTTTAGCTTTCTCCACTGAGGTGCTCGACCCAGCTCAACTGGGGCACAATCGCAGTGGTTCTCCTAGTGCTACCTTAGCCGATATAGCGGAACGTAAGGCACCAAAACATAGGAGCCGGGCAAACCCAACTATTGACCCAAGACATGATTCAGAGCCGATGCATACAATGCTATAAGTTCGGGGTGCCGCACTTGTTAAAGTGTTCAGACTTCTCACACCATATTGAGGGATACTAAAGCCCCTGGCGTATTTTGGCCGTACCAACGTGTACGGGTGCAACATGTCGTTAAGGAACATATATAAAGAAAAAAGGTAATGCAAAAATGGACGAAAGCTATGCATTGTTTATTAAAAAGGGCTGCGATCAAAGCAGAACGATACAAATAATGCAATAAGTGGAAGGTTGGACTAGTTAACATGTCCATTCCAGGGGCAAGCTGCAGAATAGTATGCGGAACAGGTATATTGCTCGAGATAGAGACCACCTGGGAGTTCCGTACTGCGGCGTGGCTTGTCTGCTTTCCTGGTTCTTGCATTGTTTGTGCGGCAATTGAACTGCCGAACAGGCCTTCCGAAGGATGGAGTCCTGAAAATAAGAGAACAATAAAAAAAAATCGGCAGCCCCTGGTACGGTTTAAGCCATATTTTTGGGCGTGCCATGATGGTGCCCCTCCCCCTGTACCTATGGTATCTCTAGAGCGTAGTTATGTACGCGAAGTACTGGCATCGCCTTTTTGCGAGGGTTGGGGTTGGTGCCGCATTGCTACACCTGCTCGGATCGTGCCAGGCGGTCTTGTTGTAGGTTACTCCGGGCGCGCTTGACGTTGTCCGGTCATTTAGTGGCCGGACTGGAGAACTGCCTGGAGAGGCTGCTTTGTACTTCCGCTGGAAGGGCCGCCGTGTGCTCCTCCATTCGGAGGGAGCGTTCGGTGTTTCCATTGACCGTAATTACTCCTCGAGGACCTGGCATCTTGAGCTTAAGGTAGGCGTAATGCGGTACCGCATTGAACTTAGCGAATGTGGTTCGCCCGAGCAGTGCGTGATAATCACTGCGAAACGGGACTATGTCAAAGATTAACTCCTCGCTTCGGAAATTATCCGGGGATCCGAAGACCACTTCAAGTGTGACTGAGCCTGTACAGTTGGCCTCTACACCTGGTATTACACCTTTAAAGGTCGTCTTGGTGGGATTAATCCTCGAGGGATCTATGCCCATTTTATGCACTGTATCCTGGTAAAGCAGGTTTAGGCTACTGCCGCCGTCCATAAGGACTCTAGTGAGATGAAATCCGTCAATGATTGGGTCTAGGACCAATGCGGCGAATCCGCCATGACGGATGCTAGTGGGATGGTCCCTTCAATCAAAGGTGATCGGGCAGGAGGACCATGGGTTGAACTTTGGGGAGACTGGCTCTACCGCGTATACGCCCCTTAATGCGCGCTTCCGCTCCCTTTTGTGGACGTGGGTTGCGTATATCATGTTCACCGTCCGTACTTGTGGGGGAAAACCCTTCTGTCCACTATTTTTCGGCGGCCGGGGCTCCTCGTCGTCATCGCTATGGAGCCCCTTGTCTTCATTTTTGGCATTTAACTTGCCTGCCTGCTTGAACACCCAACAATCCCTGTTGGTGTGATTGGCTGGCTTTTCGGGGGTGCCATGTATCTGGCACGAGCAGTCGAGTATTCGGTCCAAACTGGACGGGCCCCTAGGATTCCTTTTGAATGGCTTTTTCCGCTGACCGGATTTAGAGCCTCTGAATCCGGCATTAACTGCCGTATCCTCAGCATTGTCACCGTTAATGCGGCGCTTCTGCTTGTTGCGACACGACCTGCCACTACTGTCCCTGGTGTCCGAATTACCAGGGTTCTTGGTCATATTGTTGCTATGAGCAAGCCGGCTATCTTCTCCCGTGCAAAAGCGGGTCATGAGTGTCGTGAGTGCAGCCATAGATTTCGGCTTTTCCTGTCCAAGGTGCCGGGCCAGCCACTCGTCATGGATATTGTGTTTGAAGGCTGCTAGGGCCTCAGCGTCCGGACAGTCGACTATTTGATTTTTCTTTGTTAGGAACCGTTTCCAGAATCGCCTGGCCGATTCCTCTGGCTGCTGAATTACGTGACTTAGGTCATCAGCGTCTGGGGGTCGCACATAAGTGCCCTAGAAATTGTCGAGGAATGCAGCTTCCAGGTCCTCCCAACAACTGATTGATCCTGTTGGCAAGCTGTTAAGCCAATGCTGAGCTGGTCGTTTAAGCTTGAGTGGGAGGTATTTGATGGCGTGGAAATCATCGCCGCGGGCCATGTGGATATGAAGGAGATAATCCTCGATCCATGCCGCAGGATCTGTTGTGCCATCATATGATTCGATGTTTACGGGTTTGAAACCCTCGGGGATTTGATGATCCATTATTTCGTCTGTAAAGCAGAGTGGGTGTGCGGCGCCTCTGTACTAGGCTATATCGTGACGTAGCTCCAATGAGCCTTGTCTACTGTGTTCTGCCCCGCCGAATTTGTGGCCAGCGTGATGGTTACCGTCTCGAGCCGTGGGGCGCCCACGCGATCCGTAGATCGATCTTGTTTGCCTTGCCTTGTCCTCCAACATGTCTCGTAAGTCCGGCGCATATTCCCGTGCCTTGGTACGGGCTGCGGCTTGAGTAGAGGGCCGAGAGGCCTCTCTGTCGCGACCACGAGGTGGCCAGTCGGCCGCATCAAGTGCTTCCTCCTCTAATCGGGGTAGCAACCTGCGCTTTGGGTAGCTCTTGGAGGGGCGTTCGAGTTTATGCTCTTTGGCCGCAAGGACTTCAGTCCATCTGTCGACTAGAAAATCTTGATCAGCTCTAAGCTGTTGCTGTTTTTTCTTGAGGCTTCTTGCCGTGGCCATAAGCCTGCGTTGAAAACGCTTTTGCTCGATGGGATCCTCTGGCACGACGAATTCGTCGTCGTCGAGGCTTGCCTCGTCTTCGGAGGGAGGCATATAATTATCGTCCTCGACCTCTTTGTCTGCCGCTCTCTCATGAGGGCTGGTTTCTCCATCCTCCTGTGCTAAATCTTGCTAGAGGGGGTTTTCTTCGGCGCTTTCCGGAGTATTATTATCTACCGTGCTGGAATCACCTTGTTTGTTTTGGCGGGATTTTGAGCGGCGCCGCTGACGCTGGCGCTTAGGCTGTTTCTTGGAGGGGTCATCCTCCATTGTTCCGTCGCCATCTGCCTCTTTTGGGGTGTCCACCATGTATATGTCATATGACGAGGTGGCTTTCCAGGGCCTAGTAGGCGCTGGTTCTTCATCATCTCCTTCATCGGCGTCCATACCGTCGATATATTCAGAGTCGAAGTCGAGCATGTCGGTTAAGTCGTCGACAGTGGCTACAAAGTGGGTGGTGGGTGGGATTTGAATTTCTTCATTGTTCGTACCCCAACCTTGCTGACCGTAGTCCGGCCAGGGCTCTCCTGATAAAGAGAGAGAGTTCAGTGACTTTAGGATATCGCCGAAAGGCGAGTGCTGAAAGATGTCCGCGGCAGTGAACTCCATGATCGGCGCCCAATCGGATTCGATCGGCAGGGGCACGGAGGGGTCGGAGTCCGGAGAGGAGTCTGGTTCCTTGGAGTCACGATTCTCGCAGAGTACGGGGCTAGTGCTTGGCTCAATCGCCGTTGGGGTCACAGCCCCCGAGGTGGCGTCCAACCGCCCATCCTCGATCGGCGCAGTTGGCTCCGAATTAAGGGTCAGAGCCGATGTGGGTGCGGCCTCCAGGGCACTATTCGGCGGCAGAGCTAGATCATGCTCGTCGTGACAATGCGGCGCGCTCGGCCGTGGCTCGAATCCGTCAAAGATCAAGTCCTCGCGGATGTCAGCCGTGTAGTTAAAACTTCCAAATATGACCTGACGGCCAGGGGCATAGCTTTCGATCTGCTACAGACGGCCAAGCGAATTTGCCCGCAGTGCGAAGCCGCCGAAGACGAAGATCTGTCCGGGGAGGAAGGTCTCACCCTGGACTGCATCACTATTGATGATCGTAGGAGCCATCGAGCCTGACGGCGATGACATAGAGGAACTCTCAATGAAAGCACCAATGTCGGTGTCAAAACCGGCGGATCTCGGGTAGGGGGTCCCGAACTGTGCGTCTAGGCCGGATGGTAACATGAGGCAACGGACACGAAGTTTTACCCAGGTTCGGGCCCTCTCGATGGAGGTAAAACCCTACGTCCTCCTTGATTAATATTGATGATATGGGTAGTACAAGAGTAGATCTACCACGAGATCGAGGTGGCTAAACTCTAGAAGCTAGCCTATGGTATGATTGTTGATGTATATGTTGTCCTACGGACTAAAACCCTCCGGTTTATATAGACACCGGATAGGGTTAGGGTTACATAGAGTCGGTTACAATGGTAGGAGATCTACATATCCTTATCACCAAGCTTGCCTTCCACGCCAAGGAAAGTCCCTCCCGGACACGGGACGAAGTCTTCAATCTTGTATCTTCATAGTCCAGGAGTCCGGCTGAAGGTATAGTCCGACTATCCGAACACCCCCTAATCCAGGACTCCCTCAAGGAGGAACCCGCCTTGCAATGCCGAAGAAAAAAACTGCGCGCCGGAGTCATCGTCATTGAAGCCTTGTTCAGGGGCTACTGAGGGAGTCCTGGATTAGGGGGTCTCCGGACAGCCAGACTATATCCTTTGGCCGGACTGTTCGACTATGAAGATACAAGATTGAAGACTTCGTCCCGTGTCCGGATGGGACTTTCCTTGGCGTGGAAGGCAAGCTTGGCAATACGGATATGTAGATCTATTCCCTTGTAACCGACTCTATGTAACCCTAGCCCCCTCCGGTGTCTATATAAACCGGAGGGTTTAGTCCGTAGGACAACATACAATCGTACCATAGGCTAGCTTCTATGGTTTAGCCTCTACGATCTCGTGGTAGATCAACTCTTGTAATACTCATATCATCAAGAACAATCAAGCAGGACGTAGGTTATTACCTCCATCAAGAGGGCCCAAACCTGGGTAAACATCATGTCCCCTGCCTCCTGTTACCACCCGCCTTAGACGCACAGTTCGGGACCCCCTACCCGAGATCCGCCAGTTTTGACACCGACACTCATCCTTCCCCGTCCCACATGCCCCGATTGACGGCGCAACACCTTCCACTGAAATCACCGTATCCCTCCTCCAATTAAGCGCCGCAACCATTTTGCACGCAGTATAACGTGGAGCTCGGTAGCATTTGGCAGCGGAGAAGAAAATCGCGGTCGCTATGGATACCATGCGTGGCGACAACCAGATCTTGGAGGAGCACCTCTTCTTCGAGGCCACCACTGACACCGCCATGCGGTTGTCTACTTTAAAATACAGTTCGTGTTGTTTTCTCGAGGCCACCGCCAGTGCCTTCTAGTGATTTGTTCTTTATAATGTTAATATGCAATCTGATGTTAAGTTAACAGATTGGTCCTCTGAAATGTAATGTTTAGTTAATAGTTTGGTCCTTTGAAATGTAATGTTTAGTTAACAGTTTGGTCCAACAATTGCTATTTTGTAGTACTGTTATCAAGCATTCTTTGTTTTGTTAACTGTCTTTGTTTCTATTCTACAATGTCGTGCTCAGTTAACTATTTTGGTTCATTTGGTCTGCTATCCATTTAACTGTTTGGTTCAATTCTGCAATTTGATTTTCATTTGCTGTGGGTACAATTTTGTAATTATGCATGTGAAATAAATAGAATTTGGTTGTAGTCAATACATATTCCACCGATAGTATGGCAACTCTCAATTAACCTGATCAAGATCTTCCTTATGTGTGTTGCAGGGAAACGATGGGAGACACTACGATTTACCATCGAGGTTTGCTCATGCATGGTCCTTTCGCTAATAGAACATTATTGTGCAGTTGCAGGAATCATTCTAATATTTAGGTTTCTTACAATTTGGTCTTGCACATGTAGGTCCTGCTGTCAGAGGAATTGACCCACTGTTCGACCCATTTTGCATATGGGGAAATGAGATGTCCATGAATATCAGTGAAGTCAAGAAACTTAGAAAGATTGTTAGGATGAAGAAACTTGCGACGAATAACATCAAGATCTTTGTTTGCACAATGATGGAGCCATCAGTCAACTATAGGATAGTACTAACTCTTTTACCTTGTTTTTACCCCTTGTGCCATTTCAAAATTTATAACAACAATTTATGCATATCTTTATTTTCAGTACTTTTCAGAGCAGTTCACCGATGATTACCTCTCAAACCACCAGCATGGTCAAGAGGTGAGGAAGGTATTCATTCAACACCCATGGTACAATATTGAAGTCTTCCTGAAGGGGATGAAGGTTGGGCGGGCAATTATCCGTAGCCACTGGCCTAAAGTTAAAAGGACATTCAACATTACTAAAGGCTCAATACTTTCCTTCCGCTTCTGTAGTTTCCCAGATGAGATTCATCTGTCTATTTACCATGTATGTTACTACTTTCCAAAGGTTTTCGATGTTTCATGTGAAACTTGGTGCTATTGTGTAATGGCGTAATTGAGTGCCGAAGCTATCTGATGTAATTCGATTATGAAATCCTGGTTGCCGTTATACTGATATGAAATATCAATTTGATTAGTACATGGATTATCAATAATAGGCTAATTACCCTGCTTATTGGGGTTTGCTATTGCACACGGTTACTCAGACAGCGCCGTGGGCGATTGATGTCTACTACACAACCTTCTTCTTGTAGACGTTGTTGGGCCTCCAAGTGCAGAGGTTTGTAGGACAATAGCAAATTTCCCTCAAGTGGATGACCTAAGGTTTATCAATCTGTGGGAGGCGTAGGATGAAGATGCTCTCTCTCAAGCAACCCTGCAACCAAATAACAAAGAGTCTCCTGTGTCCCCAACACACCCAATACAATGGTAAATTGTATAGGTGCACTAGTTCGGCGAAGAGATGGTGATACAAGTGCAATATGGATGGTAGATAAAGGTATTTGTAATCTTAAAATATAAAAACAGCAAGGTAACTAATGATAAAAGTGAGCACAAATGGTATTGCAATGCTAGGAAACAAGGCCTAGGGTTCATACTTTCACTAGTGCAAGTTCTCTCAACAATAATAACATAATTGGATCACATAACTATCCCTCAACATGCAACAAAGAGTCACTCCAAAGTCACTAATAGCGGAGAATAAACGAAGAGATTATGGTAGGGTACGAAACCACCTCAAAGTTATTCTTTCCAATCAATCCGTTGGGCTATTCCTATAAGTGTCACAAACAACCCTAGAGTTCGTACTAGAATAACACCTTAAGACACAAATCAACCAAAAACCCTAATGTCACCTAGATACTCCAATGTCACCTCAGGTATCCATGGGTATGATTATACGATATGCACCACACAATGTCAGATTCATCTATTCAACCAACACATAGAACCTCAAAGAGTGCCCCAAAGTTTCTATCAGAGAATCACGACGAAAACGTGTGCCAACCCCTATGCGTAGGTTCATGGGCGGAACCCGCAAGTTGATCACCAAAACATACATCAAGTGAATCACGTGGTATCGCATTGTCACCACAGATACGCACGGCAAGACATACATCAAGTGTTCTCAAATCTTTAAAGACTCAATCCGATAAGATTACTTCAAGGGGAAAAATCAATCCATTACAAGAGAGTAGAGGGGGGAAGAAACATCATAGGATCCAAATATAATAGAAAAGCTCGCGATACATCAAGATCGTATCACCTCAAGAACACGAGAGAGAGTGTAGGAGTAAATGACCACGGGTAGCCTAGACGGCTCCCCCTGGCCCGTCTGAAAAAATTACGAGCCGATCCGGCCCTCAAGAATCCAAGACATGGGGCCGCCTTCCCCTTGCTGGCTGTCTCCCAGGCCGACTATCGGGAGGCGGCCCGGCTTTAGGCCTCATGAAGAAAGCCGCGGGAGGGCCGGCTCCAAGAAGCCGGCTGCAAGAAGCCGACTCCCACAAAGCGGTCAAGATCGTACCCTCGAAGTCTGCATCCACATAAGGGCGATGTGACGGGGCGTGGCTACAGTAAAGCCTGCCACCCCCGAATCCCGGAGCACGCCTGGCACAGTGCGCCGTACGTGGTGGCCATGACCCGTCCGGCGCGGCACTGTTGCCATATTGACCCTGATGCCACCCACGACGGGCTGTCAGTGCGGCCCACGGGCGTTGGGCCCCTTCAGGCAGAGAGACAGCCGAAGGCGGCCAGGCCTCCCCCAGTCGGCCCGAGACGGGGCCGGCTCCCCACGGCCGGCTTGCTTCCCCCCTCGAAGGAGACGCCCCATTAAGGGGACAAGACGAGGCGTGGCTACAGCGATCGCCCGCCGGGCGGCGGCACTGTAGCCACGCTTACCTCGGCGAAGCCCTGGTCACCAGGTTTGAGGCAACAGTGACCAGCCACCGACAAGGCCCTTGACAGTGGGGCCTACCTGTCGACCAAGGAGTCGGCAGCTGCGTGGCCCACCAGCCAGCGGGCCCCAGCAGCCGGCGCAGAAGCCGGCGAGCGTAGACACAGACGGCTAGGGCCCACGCCCAGCCGGATTACCATTGTACCCCCGGGGGGTGGGCCTATATAAACCCCCCGGGGCACCCATGCAAAGGGTTGATATGAGCTAGTTTTAGACACCACATAGAGAGGAGAGGAGAGCTAGCCGTGCCCTTCTTCTTCTTCTCGCCAAACAGCTCGAGGAGCATCTTGTAGCCACGCGTTCATCTAATGATCATGCCGAGAACCCGCAGAGCAGCAGTAGGGGTGTTATCTCCATGGAGAGCCCCGCAGCTGGGTAAGATTCGCCGGCGTGCATGTCTTCGCCTCATCCCACTTCCAGGCACCAGCGACGTCTTACTGGCTCCCACAATGATAAGCCACCCGTTGGCATATGTCGCACCTACCACCCGACATTTGGCGCCCACCGTGGGGCCAGGTGCACCGTCGTCTGGAGACCTGTTCTGGACGGGAACCCTCTTCCTCCCCAGCGAGCGTAGCCAGCCCGGCACGCCCGATGGCGCTTGCCACGACGCGCTGCAAGGCGTCGCCGACGTCTGCGCAGCGAGCGGCCTCGCCGATCTCCTTGACGAGACCCTCATCTCCGACGAGTTTGCCTCTGACGCAGGCACCGACCACCTCGTCAACCTCCTCGGCCAGCTCCACGTCTCCGGCGAGCTTGCTGTGGACTTGGAGTCTGTGGGCTCCTCCGATCTGATGCCTGTCGACTCCAACACGGCCTCGCTCGACGCTTTCCCCACCGACGTCGTGATCTACAACGACCCTCTTCCCCGGGCCGATGGCTCTGATGGCGCCACCACCGAGGTGATGGTCATCGGCCACGGCGGCGCTTCTGGCGAGAACGCCCTCGACGCCCCGCATGCAGCGGTCCACGATTTGTCAATCCCCTCCCGGCCGATGCCGACACCGAAGCACTGGAGGCTCGCCGCCTCGCCCTCCTCGCGGAGGGCCGGAAGTTGGCTTCCATGAGACGCCTCACCGAGGCCCACCAGCGCGAAGCCGACCGCGCCGCCTTTGGCACGCCGCCCCCAGGCGGGCCAAGCCGAGCCGGCGTTGTCAGACAGCGCGGCGCTGCCCTCGTCGACACGCTAGGAGTCGACCGCCCAGTCTGCGCCACTCCGCTCGGGAACCTGCGTGCCGCCCAAGCGGCCGTAGACGAGCTAGACGGACTGGGGGCCGAAGAACTCCCCCACATGACCAGACGCATCCAGCAACTAATCGATGCAGCCGCACAGCGGCACGAAGCCGACGCCCGCGCGGAAAGCCCTCCCCCGCGCCGAGAGCACGGGGCGATGTCCCAGACGCCGACTGCGGGTAAAACCCACACGCGACACGAGAAGGAGCCGGCTGCCAGCCGAAGCCGAACCCGGACCTCCATCGAGCGAGACGCAGAAGGTCGTCCTCGGGCCGTGGAGCGGCGGGGCAACCCGCCTCCGCCTCCGCCTCGCGGGGAGAGATATCCCACCCCACCGCCTGTCACACATCCGACTCTCAGCGGCCGACTAGGTCTCCGTGAAGGAGACGGCGAGAACGACGCCCGCCATCGGATCGACCGCCTAGCGCGATCCCTGGCGCTAGAAGAAGAAGATGATGTCGGACCGCCTTCCTTCGGCCCCCGCATACGCGACGAGCCTTTCCCCAAAGGGTTCTCGCTCCCAAGAGACACGCCCAAGTACAACGGCTCCGTGAAGCCGGAAGATTGGTTGATCGACTACTCCACAGTGGTTCGCATAGCAAACGGCAACAGGCGCGTTGCTGTGAAGTACGTGCCCCTCATGCTGCAAGGCACGGCGCGGACCTGGCTCAATAGCCTCAGGCCCTACAGCATCAACAGCTGGCTAGACTTCACGGAGGCCTTCGTCCGCAACTTCACCAGCACCTACAAGCGGGCCCCCAAGCCCAGACAGCTCTCCTTGTGCGCACAAGGCCCCGCCGAATCCCACCGCCTGTCACACATCCGACTCTCAGCGGCCGACTAGGTCTCCGTGAAGGAGTCGGCGAGAATGACGCCCGCCATCGGATCGACCGCCTAGCGCGATCCCAGGCGCTAGAAGAAGAAGATGATGTCGGACCGCCTTCCTTCGGCCCCCGCATACGCGACAAGCCTTTCCCCAAAGGGTTCTCGCTCCCAAGAGACACGCCCAAGTACAACGGCTCCGTGAAGCCGGAAGATTGGTTGATCGACTACTCCAAAGCGGTTCGCATAGCAAACGGCAATAGGCACGTTGCCCTGAAGTACGTGCCCCTCATGCTGCAAGGCATGGCGCGGACCTGGCTCAATAGCCTCAGGCCCTACAGCATCAACAGCTGGCTAGACTTCACGGAGGCCTTCGTCCGCAACTTCACCAGCACCTACAAGCGGGCCCCCAAGCCCAGACAGCTCTCCTTGTGCGCACAAGGCCCCGCCGAATCCACTCGCGACTACCTCAAGCGTTGGGCCGAGCTCCGCAACTCTTGCGAAGGGGTGCACGAGGTGCAAGCCATACAATACTTCACCGCCGGATGCCGAGAAGGCACCCTCCTTAAGCACAAGCTCCTCTGTGACGAGCCGACTACCCTCGATGAGCTTCTGGTCATAGCGGACAAGTACGCCACCGCCGACTCCTCAATGAAGATTGAACTCCGGGTAGACGCGTCCGGGAAGGTAATCAACCCGATGCCCAAGACGCCGGCTGGGGACTTCGGCCGACGCCCGTACCAGAACGACCACAAGCGCAAGGGCCCCGTGCTGCTCTCCACCAGCCGGCAGGTGGCCTCAGTCGAGGACAAGCAGCCCGAAGGGCGGCCCGCACCCAAGAAGCAGAAGGGCGGCAGGCCGGCTTGGCAGCCAGCTTTCTCCTATGAGCAAACTCTCGACGCCCCGTGCAAGTTCCACAGCGGCGTGAAGCCGTCCAACCACACAACCCGGAAGTGCCACTAGCTCACCCGAATCTCCAAAGGCAAAGGGCTCACGCCGCCTCCGCCTGCTGTTCCGCCGCCTCCGGCTCCGCAGCTGCCGACCGCTCGGCCAGCAGTCGGAGCTGTGCACGATGAGTTCCCCGACGAGCATGCCGCCTATGTCGTCTTTACAAGCCATCCCGAAGGCCGGCGTAGCAGACGCCGAGAGCACCAGGAAGTCAACGTGGTCGCTACCAACCCCGCCGAGCACATGCACTGGTCAGAAAAGCCTATCAGCTGGAGCCGGGCCGACCACCCAGAGGTGATGCCATCTCCCGGCTCTTATGCGTTGGTTTTGGATGCCACCCTTGCAACGGACAGACGCGCCGCCCGTTTCTCCCGAGTGCTGATAGACGGCGGGAGCAGCATCAACATCCTGTACCGTGACACCCTGGAGAAGCTGAACGTCAAGACGAAGCAATTCATGCCTACTCGGACTGTGTTCCATGGCATTGTACCTGGCCTGTCCTGCGCCCCCATTGGCAAGATCAAGATTGATGTTCTCTTTGGGGACAAGGATCATTTCCGCCGAGAAGCGATCTGGTTTGAAGTGGTGGACCTAGAGAGCCCCTACCATGCATTGCTTGGCCGTCCTGCCTTGGCCAGGTTCATGGCTGTTCCCCACTATGCTTACCTCAAAATGAAGATGCCGAGCGCCAAGGGCATCCTCACCGTAGCCGGCGATTACAAGAAATCTTCCGAGTGCGCTGCAGCCAGCAGCCGGCTGGCCGAGTCCCTTGTGGTTGCCGAAGAAAAGAAGATGTTGGACCGAGTCGTGGCCATGGCCGGCAAACACCCGACCCTACCCCCCGATCCCAAGGAGTGTGATGCCCAAGGATCTTTCCAGCCGGCCAAGGAGACGAAGAAGATACCTCTTGACCCCGAGCACCCAGAAAGGTTTGCCGTCATCGGGGCAAACCTAAACAACAAATAGGAAGGCGAGCTCGCCGACTTCCTTCGTGAGAATCGGGATATCTTTGCATGGTCCCCTAAGCACATGCCGGGTGTTCCGAAGGAATTCGTCGAGCACAAGCTACGCGTCCGAGAAGGCGCAAAACCAGTCAAACAACCCCTCCACCGACTGTCGGAGGAGAAAAGAAGGATTATGGGAGAGGAGATAGCCCGGCTTCTAGCAGCCGGCTTCATTATGGAGGTTTTCTTTCCAGAGTGGCTCGCCAACCCGGTCCTTGTGCTAAAGAAGAACAACAAGTGGCGCATGTGAATAGACTACACGAGCCTCAACAAGGCCTGCCCCAAAGATCCCTTTGCCCTGCCAAGGATTGATCAAGTGATAGACTCCACGGCCGGATGCGAGCTGTTGAGTTTCTTGGATGCTTACTCAGGATACCACCAGATAAAGCTAGATCCGGCTGACCGCCTAAAGACCGCCTTCATCACGCCATTCGGAGGTTTCTGCTACCTGACTATGACATTCGGCTTAAGAAATGCCGGTGCCACTTTTCAGCGTTGCATGCAGAAGTGCCTCCTCAAGTAGCTCGGCAGAAATGCCCACGTCTACGTGGATGACATTGTGGTGAAGACGGAGAAGCGCGACACCTTGCTGGAGGACCTCAAGGAAACATTTGAGAACCTGCGCTGGTTCCAGATCAAGCTCAACCCCGAGAAATGCGTGTTCGGAGTGCCAGCCGGCCAGCTCCTAGGCTTCCTGGTCTCCGAACGCGGCATCGAATGCAACCCAATAAAGATCAAGGCCATTGAGAGAATGGTGATTCCCTCCAAACTTCGAGACGTCCATAAGTTCACCGGGTGCTTGGCCTCCCCTGAACCGCTTCATCAGCTGGCTCGGAGAGAAAGCTCTCCCCCTCTACCGCCTCATGAAGAAGACCACTCACTTCGAGTGGAACGACCAAGCCGACCAAGATTTTCACGAGCTGAAGAAGATGCTGGCCACGCCGCCTGTCCTGCCGGCGCCGACTGAGAAAGAGCCCATGCTCCTCTACATTGCCGCAACCAGCCGGGTGGTCAGCACCGTCATCGTAGTCCAGCGCCCAGAAGAGGGCCGAGACCAGCCGGTCCAGAGGCCGGTGTACTATTTGAGCGAGGTGCTGTCTACCTCGAAGCAGAACTACCCGCACTACCAGAAGATGTGCTATGGCGTGTACTTCGCCGCCAACAAGCCGAAGCCCTACTTCCAAGAGCACCCCATCACGGTTGTATGCACCGCCCCGCTTGTCGAGATCATAGGCAGCCGGGATGCATCCGGCCGGGTGGCAAAATGGGCCATCGAGCTGGCCCCCTACACGATCTTCTACCAGCCTCGCACTGCCATCAAGTCCCAAGCATTGGCCGACTTCCTCGTCGACTGGGCCAAGACCCAGTACCTACCACCAGCTCCCGACTCCACTCATTGGCGCATGCACTTCGACGGGTCCAAGATGCGCACCGACTTGGGAGCCGGCATCATCCTCACCTCTCCCAAAGGTGACAAGCTCAGATACACGCTGCAAACTCACTTTGCCGCCTCCAACAACGTGGCCGAGTATGAGGCGCTCATACACGGGCTCCGGCTTGCCA
This sequence comes from Triticum urartu, assembly GCF_003073215.2. Classification (NCBI taxonomy): domain Eukaryota; kingdom Viridiplantae; phylum Streptophyta; class Magnoliopsida; order Poales; family Poaceae; genus Triticum; species Triticum urartu. Next base: position 498,470,414 of record NC_053025.1, on the reverse strand, counting down.
AAGAGCTCGGCATACGCCGGATCCTATGTTACGGCGACTCGGACTTGGTAGTCCAGCAATCATCCGGCGAATGGGACGCTAAGGACGCAAATATGGCAAGCTACCGCTTCCTTGTTCAGCAGATCAACGGGTACTTTGAAGGATGCGTGTTCCTCCACGTACCGCGAGCCGACAACGAGCCAGCTGATACCCTGGCTCGAATAGGCTCCACTCGGCAGGCAATACCAACTGGTGTCTCTCTGCAATGCCTCCTCAAGCCGTCTATCAAGCCGTCTCCAGAGTCCGATTCCATCTTCGTGCCGCCTGACCCTGACGCGGCCGGGTCCGGCTCGAAGAACCAAGCAGGTGACCCGGGGACTTCGATAGTCGGCCCGGGGACGTCAGTAGGCGGCTCGGGGACTTCCGTAGTTACGCCCGACCCAGGGACTGCCACACCCGGCTCGGGGATTGCAGTAGTCGGCCCGAGGACTGCACCAACACAACAGGCGGCCGACTCCAGCATTTCACCACCCAGCCCGACCGCCCTGGTCGCAGTAGTCGTGTTGGCAATAGAAGAAGTTGCAACTCCATCATGGGCTCAGTCCATCCTCAACTTCCTAATAAACCAAGATCTGCCGGCTAACGAAACAGAGGCAAGACAAGTCCAACGCCGAGCCGGAGCATACACAATCGTCAACAGAGAGCTCGTTAGGCGCAGTGTCACTGGAGTCTTCCAGCGATGCGTCGAGCAAGAGAAGGGCATTGCAATCCTCAGAGACATCCACCAAGGATAATGCGGCCACCATGCGGCCTCAAGTTCACTCGTCGCCAAAGCTTTCTGCCATGGGTTCTTTGGCCGACTGCTTTGGATGACGCCAAGGAGTTAGTTAAACATTGCAAAGGGTGCCAAGTCTTCAGCTCCAAGCAACACATGCCGGCTTCTGCACTCAAGACCATTCCCCTCACTTGGCCCTTCGCCATTTGGGGACTGGACATGGTGGGCCCATTCAAGACGGCGCGCAGCGGCATGACACATCTGCTTGTCGCCGTGGACAAATTCACCAAATGGATTGAGGCAAAGCCGATCAAGAAGCTGAATGGGCCGACTGCTGTGACATTCATCACAGATATAACAACTCGCTACGGGGTGCCACACAACATCATCACCGACAATGGCACGAATTTTGCAGTCAAACGGCCAAGTCGAGCGAGCCAATGGCCTCATCCTTTCTGGCATCAAGCCCCGACCGGTCGTACCACTGGAACGTTCAGCCGGCTATTGGCTCGATGAGCTACCGGCCATCCTCTGGAGTCTGCGCACTACCCCAAACAAGTCAACCGGCTTCACTCCTTTCTTCCTCGTGTATGGTGCCAAGGCGGTCATCCCAACCGACATCGAGTTTGACTCGCCTCGGGTAACCATGTACACAGAGGCGGAGGCCAAGGAAGCACGAGAAGATGGCGTCGACCTGCTAGAAGAAGGCCGGCTGTTAGCCCTCAGCCGGTCCGCCATCTACCAGCAGGGCTTGCGCCGCTACCACAGCCGGAAGGTCAGATCAAGATCTTTCCAAGAAGGCGACCTCGTGCTCCGGATGATCCAGCGAACAGCCGGCCAGCACAAGCTCTCGGCCCCTTGGGAAGGCCCCTTCATCATCAGCAGAGCGCTGGGAAATGACTCCTACTACCTGATCGACGCACAGAAGCCGAAGGCACAAAAGAGAGACGACTCCGGCAAAGAGTCGGAACGACCATGGAACGCCAACCTCCTCCGAAGATTTTACAGTTGAAATGCAGTATGTATCACGCTAACTTTTGTACTAAGTACGAGACAATAGGCCCCCCGAGGAGAGCTCGGGGACTGCCATCTTTTATCTATAAAAGAAGAGTATCATGCTTATGATCATGTCATTACATCCACTTTTTTCGTCCGGCACCGGGTTTGACTAGTCGGCCCGGGGACTGGCCGCCTTGAGTTATATTAGAAGTCCTACCCGCGGTCAGACAAGTAGTGTGCCGGCACCCAAGCCTTCTCTTGCCAAAAGTCGCAGTTCGAAGAACCGGCTGTCCGGCTGGCAAGAGCTAAAGGCAGGAAAGGACGCCCACACGAAAAATGGCTAGGGACTAAAGGACTAATATAACAAAAGCTGGTTTTTCTCCCACCACCGACCGACTACCAGAGTAGTCGGCCGGCCGGCTTCCATTCACCTCGTTTCAATCTAAGAAAGCTCGAGTACTTGCCTTCCCCAAAAAAAATAAAAAAAATATAGCCAAGTTCTTCCTTAGCCGTAGGCTGCAGAGCAGCTGCCGGTTGGGAAGGCAGCAACTAGGGGAAGGCGACAAAGGAAACAGCCTAAAGATAAAAAGCATACGTGAATGGAAGCCAAACACACACACGATCATCTTTACACAAAAGGCCTTCGAAAGGCCAACATTCAACATAGTTTGAATACACCCCCAGTGGGTGGAACTGTGCAAGTTTAATAAAAATTGTTCAAAGAGTAACAAGCAGGAAAAGCAAGGACGGCAGATTAAGCCAAGGGAGCGATTGGCGAGTCGGGCAGGTCGGTAGAGACGGCAGTGCTGGCTGGAGGAGTGGCCGGCTGGCGAACCTCGGCATGATCACCACCTCCCGCGGAGGGCGCGCTAGCACGCGCCTCGTTGCTGGAGGCACGGTCAGGCTGGGGCTGGCTGGCCGCTTCACCGGCCAGCTCGACGTCTTCGCCTTCCTCCCCTTCGTCGTCTTCACCTTCATCGCTGGTAGCGATCTCCTCCGCCGAGTCCTCACCCGCTGCCGGGTCCAGCCTGAACCATTCCTCCGGCTGGGCAACGCCGTCGTCATTTATCTCAGGAGCAAAGACGCTGATGTCAGTGCACTCGGCGATCGTCGAGGCACGCTGAGCGATAGCCGGCCGCACCTCCTCCATCTCCTCGTCGGCCTCCAGCCGCTAGGTGCGCAGCTGGTCCAGGTTCAGCCCGGGATACCAGGCTCGGACGAACTCCAGCAACCGCCCAGCTCCAAGCCGGGCCGCCGATGCCTTCCAGGCCTCGAAGCGGCCAACCGCAACCTCCAGCCAGTCGGCAGTCCGACTCGGGGTGCGGGGAATCGTTTTGCCTGGCCAGAGGGTGGCCAACACCTGCGCCCCGGCGTGCTGGAGGCGGCGGAGCATGTAGTGGGCCGGCTGCAGCCGGGCTTGAACCGCCAAGAGTTGCTCCTCAAGCGTCCGGCTCGCGTCCGGTGCAATTTCAGCCCCCGCCTGCCGGCGCGCCTCGCGGTGGGCCTCGATGGTCTAGGTGGCAAAGACGGAGTAGCCGGGGAAGTAGTCTGCACAAAGAACAAAAAGCAGCACAAGTCAGAACACAAATCAGGGGGCAAGGGGCAAGAAAGGAGTGAGGAAGGTGGCTTACCATCGATCAGATCCTCAATCCGGCCGAAGCCCTCGCTCAGCGCTTGTTTTGCCACAGCCCAGCCTGCCGCTTCGGTCTCGAACTCAGCTTTGAGGGCGTCCTCGCTGTCCTGCGCCTTCTTCAGGGCCGCCTTGTGGCTCTCCTCCTGGTCGGCCAACTTCTTGGCCAGGCGGTCACGCTCCAGGACCAAGGTGTTATACTCGGCTTCCTTGGTGCGAAGGGCGGCCTGGGCCCCGCTGAGCTGCCCCCTCAAGTCGGCATTGGCTCCTGCAAGCATGAAGACAAAGGAAAAATCAATAAGGAAGAAGTCGTCAGGGAAGATCCGACCCGACTGCTCAGCAGTCGGCCCGAATCTCGGGGACTACACCTAGTGGGTGCGCTGACGCGCCCCCACGGGAGACGAACGAGACAAAGCACGCACTCTGGCTGTTGGTCAGGTCCTCGGTTTTCCGACCCAGCTCCTGAGCCTGGGAGTTGAAGGCAGCAGCGCGGAGGTTATGGTATTCCTGGAAGATCAGACAGGATGCAAGAATAAGATAGCTGTCAGGACCTAGTAAGTTCCAAGCCGCCTACTCAGCAGCCGACTCGGAACTCGGGGACTACACCCAGTGGGTGCGCTGACGCGCCCCCACAGAAGAAATCAAAAAAGCAAAACAACCAAGGCCAGAGGGCTCACTCGGATGACGGCCCGCGTCACGAGGAACTCTTGGGTATATCGCTGCAGCGAAGCGGCCTGGGCTTGAAGCCGGCTCCGGACCTCCTGGGCCGCCGTGTTCAGCTTGGCCGTCCCCCCGCTGGGCGTCCACTCGGACGTGCTGGCGCTGGCCGCCTCCAGGGCCTCCGCCGTCTGGCTAGCGCCCGCAGCTCGGTGTGGTTGCGGCGTGGAGGTAGCTCCCCCTGCGCGCCGGCGAAATGCTGGCTGCACCTCGAGGCCGGCCCCTGCCTCCGGCTCGCCCCTGGCCGGCTACTCTGGCGCCGCGGCTGGTTGGCCGCTTTGTCCCGTTCCAGTCGGCGCCGTCTGGTGGCGCCTCCTCCATGAAGACCACGTGGTCCTCCCTCCTCTCCATCACCGGCGGGTCTTGGTCAACCTCCTCCGACGGGGGCAAGGGGATGTCGGGGGCCACGGCGCGGAGGGGAACAACGAGCAGCGGAGGTTGGTTGTGCGAGTCCTCCGCCTTCGTCTCCGCGGCTGCCGCCTCCGCCCGGGCCTTGGCCGCCACGTCGGCCTGCTCCTTCGCCGCCTGGGCGGTCCTTCGCTCCGCCGCCTCCCGCTCCTCCCGCGCCTCCCGTGCGTTCCGCTCCGTGGTCTCCATGAGGTCGGCGCGGGGATCCACGCGGTGGGAGACTCAGGACCCTCCAGTCAGCCCAACTATGGAGCCGCCAGGACCTCGCTTGAGGGAAAGCGGTGCCCTGCCTGGCAAGCAAAGAAAGGTTTAGAAGAGCCTCAATCGAAGAGGACAACAAAAAAATACAAGACATTTGACGACTTACGCCGAGATCGCCTGCGGCTGTTTCACCGCCTTGCGGAAGCGGGCCGCCTTCACGGCCGCCTCATCCCGCTTGGTCGCCGCCATGGTACCCTTGAATTTCTTTGGCCGGCTGCCAAAGAAGGTCGATGCGGCCCGGCGTTTCTACGCGCCGCCACGGGCAGCCGGTGCGGCAGACGGGTCCGCGCCCTGATGATCAAACGCCGGCTGGCGGTGCGGGGCGGCTTCGACCTCGTCATCGTCCGCCCAGTCCTCGAGACCGGCCCCGAGCCCCGAGCCCCGCGCCTCCTGCCTCGTCGCCTTCCCCCACGATGGCATCTTCCATGGCGGCCCCTCCCAGGTCCGGATAATCGACGTCGTCCACCGTGCGGTCGGGGAGGAGCTGGCGCTCTACCCCTGTGGCCCCGGCCGTCGGCGGAAGAAGAGGGTTCTGCTAAGGGCAAACCAATTGATCAGAAGTCGGCCATCATGAGGCCGGCTACAAAAAAGAAGAAAAACTTACGGCAGGCGAAGGGTTGGCGCGAAAATAGGGCCCCTTGCCGTATCGCCAATCCTCGGCGAGCTTGCAGTTGGAGATGTAGTTCACCATGTAAGACACCTCGGCATGAGGCATCTCCCTGGTGCTCAGCCGGCACGGGTCGAAGCAGCCGCTCATCTGGCAAATCATGTGAGGCCGGCCTTGGAGCGGAAGTACTCGGCTCTCCACAAAGGCGGCCACCAGGTCGGCTCCGGTCAGGCCCTCCGATTGGATCATCACCCGGAGCCGGGAGACGGCTGCGTTCCCGGCCTGAGATAACGACCTGGCCCGGTAGCTCCACGAGGGTTGCCTCCCAGCCGGCGGGCCGGCTACGTAAGCCGGCAGGTTGACGAAGTCGCCTTGCTGGGCGACGTTCTTCACGTAAAAATAGGACTTCTGCCAGAGCTTCACCGACTGGATCAGCAGGATGGGCGAGAACGGATTGTTCTCGCCCGTCCGCCTCATGGCAATGAAGGCTCCGCAGGGGGCAGGCACGCCCGCGACAACGGTGCCGAGCTTGCTCTGGAAGAATTCACCCCAGAGCTTGAGAGTGGGGAGAACCCCAAGAAAGCCCTCGCACAAGGTGACGAAAGCCGACAGCAGCATCACCATGTTGGGCGTGAGGTGATGCGGCTGGAGGTGGTAAAATTCAAGAAAAGCGTGAAGGAATCTGCTCGCCGGGAGGCCAAAGCCGCGCAGGCAGTGCGAGCGGAAGATTACCCGCTCGCCCTCCTCCGGTGCCGGCGAAATCTCCCTCGCCGGCGCACGACGAACCCGCACGTAGTTCTCGCCCGGCAGACACCGTGTCCGGCGGAGGAACTCAACATGGTCCTCGTGGACGTTGGAGCCATCCCACGAGCTCGACAACGCCATGGGAACGACGCTGCGAGGAACAAGGCGATGCGACGGCGGAGACGCGCACGACCCCGCTACGGCGGGACCAAAGGAACCGAGAGGTCCGACGGCGGAGCGGCGCGGCAATGGGTCGCTGCCGCGGCGAAGGGAAGAAGAAGGAAGGTGAGAAGGGGCGGAGCGAGGGAGAGCGTGCGAGCCTCTGCCGCTCCCCCTCCTCCCCCTACTTATAGACCCGCGCGGCGGAGCCGAGGAGGCGTGGTGTGGGGGAACGTGGGATCAACTGCGCCCACTCCCCCATGTCCCGCGATTATTGCGCCCTGATGGCGTAATAAAACCGCCGCGGGAACGCGAGCGGTCCGTTGTGGGCCGCAGAAGATCCGCGCTCGGGCCGAGGCCTAGGAGTGGTGGGCCCGGGCCTGCGGCGGCATCCCATCGCGCGCGTGCGTTGGCAGGTTTTCCTTGCCACGTGGCCCGCGGGATGGCGCGCGGTCAGCTCGCAAGCCGACCCACGTTCCCGCCTAGAAGAAACGGAGCTTTCCGAAGACGGCGCACATAAGCAAAGACGGCTCCTCAGGATATGAAGCTGACCAAGCTTCTCGTCCCTTTGTCGGCCTTGAAGCTCGATCAGCTTCGGGGACTACTGTCGGAGTAAATGACCACGGGTAGCCTAGCCGGCTCCCCCTGGCCCATCTGAAAAAATTACGAGCCGATCCGGCCCTCAAGAATCCAAGACGTGGGGCCGCCTTCCCCTTGCTAGCTATCTCGCAGGCCGACTATCGGGAGGCGGCCTGGCTTTAGCCCTCATGAAGAAAGCTGCGGGAGGGCCGGCTCCAAGAAGCCGGCCGCAAGAAGCCGACTCCCACAAAGCAGTCAAGATCGTACCCTCGAAGTCTGCATCCACATAACGGCGATGTGACAGGGCGTGGCTACAGTAAAGCCTGCCACCCCCGAATCCCGTAGCACGCCTGGCACAGTGCGCCGTACGGGATGGCCATGACCCGTCCGGCGCGGCACTGTTACCATGTTGACCCTGATGCCACCCACGACGGGTTGTCAGCACGGCCCATGGACGGTGGGCCCCTTCAGGCAGAGAGACACCCGAAGGCGGCCAGGCCTCCCCCAGTCGGCCCGAGACGGGGCCGGCTCCCCACGGCCGGCTTGCTTCCCCCTCGAAGGAGACGCCCCATTAAGAGGACAAGACGAGGCGTGGCTACAGCGATCGCCCGCCGGGTGGTGGCACTGTAGCCACGCTTACCTCGGCGAAGCCCTCGTCATCAGGTTTGAGGCAATAGTGACCAGCCACCGACAAGGCCCTTGACAGTGGGGCCTGCCTGTCGACCAAGGAGCCAGCAGCCGGCGGGCCCCAGCAGCCGGCGCAGAAGCCGGTGAGCTAGACACAGACGGCTAGGGCCCACGCCCAGCCGGATTACCATTGTACCCCTGGGGGGTGGGCCTATATAAACCCCCCGAGGCACCCATGCAAAGGGTTGATCTGAGCTAGTTTTAGACACCACGTAGAGAGGAGAGCTAGCCGTGCCCTTCTTCTTCTTCTCGCCAAACAGCTCGAGGAGCATCTTGTAGCCACACGTTCATCTACTGATCATGCGGAGACCCCGCAGAGCAGCACTAGGGGTGTTATCTCCACGGGGAGCCCCGAAGCTGGGTAAGATTCGCCGGCGTGCATGTCTTCACCTCATCCCGCTTCCAGGCACCGGCGACGTCCTACTGGCTCCCACAATGATAAGCCACCCATTGGCATATGTCGCACCTACCACCCGACAGAGGGAGAGAGAGATCAAACACATAGCTACTGGTACATACCCTCAGCCCCAAGGGAGAACTACTCCCCCTCGTCAAGGAGAGCACCGTGATGATGAAGATGGCCACCGGAGAGGGGTTTCCCCCTCCGGCAGGGTGCCGGAACGGGTCTAGATTGGTTTTCGGTGGCTACGGAGGCTTCTGGCGGCGGAAATCCCGATCTATTGCGCTCTCCGATTGTTTTAGGGTATATGTGTATATATAGGAGGAAGAAGTACGTCAGGGGAGCCACGAGGGGCCCACGAGGGTGGAGGGTGTGCCCCCCTACCTCTTGGCTCCCTCGTTTCTTTCCTGACGTGCACTCCAAGTCTATCAGGTTGCTTTCCTTCGAAAAATAACTTCTCCAGAAGGTTTCATTCCGTTTCGACTCCGTTTGATATTCCCTTTCTTCGAAACACTGAAAAAGGTAAAAACAGGAACTGGCACTAGGCTCTGGGTCAATAGGTTAGTCCCAAAAATAATATAAAAGTGGATAATGAAGCCCAATAATGTCCAAAACAGAAGATAATATAGCATGGAGAAATCAAAGATTATAGATACGTTGGAGACGTATCAGCATCCCCAAGCTTAATTCCTGCTCGTCCTCGAGTAGGTAAATGATAAAAACATAATTTTTGATGCAGAGTGCTACTTGGCATAATTTCAGCGTAATTCTTCTTAATTGTGGTATGAATATTCAGATCCGAAAGATTCAAGATAAAAGTTCATATTGACATAGAAATAATAATACTTCAAGCATACTAACTAAGAAATTATGTCCTCTCAGAATAACATGGCCAAAGAAAGTTCATCCCTACGAAATCATATAGTTTATTCATGCTCCATTTTCGTCACACAAGAATGCTCTCATCATGCACAACCCCGATGACAAGCCAAGTAATTGTTTCATACTTCAGTAATCTCAAACTTTATAAACCTTCACGCAATACATGAGCGTGAGCCATGGATATAGCACTATGGGTGAAATAGAATATGATGATGGGGGTTATGTGGAGAAGACAAAAAGGGGTAAGTCTCACATCAACGAGGCTAATCAATGCGCTATGGAGATGCCCATCGATTGATGTTAATGCAAGGAGTAGGGATTGCCATGCAACGGATGCACTAGAGCTATAAATGTATGAAAGCTCAACAAAAGAAACTAAGTGGGTGTGCATCCAACTTGCTTTCTCACGAAGACCTAGGGCACTTGAGGAGGCCCATTGTTGGAATATACAAGCCAAGTTCTATAATGAAGAATTCCCACTAGTATATGAAAGTGAGAAAACAAGAGACTCTCTATCATGAAGATTATGGTGCTACTTTGAAGCACAAGTGTGGCAAAGGACAGTAACATTGTCCCTTCTCTCTTTTTCACTCATTTTTTTGGGCCTTCTCTTTTTTATGGCCTTTCAGTTTTTTTATTCCTCACTTGGGACAATGCTCTAGAAAATGATGATCATCACACTTCTATTTATTTACAACTCAATGATTACAACTCGATACTAGAACAAAGTATGACTCTATATGAATGCCTCCGGCGGTGTACCGGGATATGCAATTAACCAAGAGTGACATGTATGAAATAATTATGAACGGTGGCTTTACCACAAATACTATGTCAACTACATGATCATGCTAAGCAATATGACAATGATGAACGTTTCATGATAAACGGAATGGTGGAAAGTTGCATGGCAATATATCTCGGAATGGCTATGGAAATGCCATAATAGGTAGGTATGGTGGCTATCTTGAGGAAGATATAAGGAGGTTTATGTGTGAAAGAGCGTATCATATCACGGGGTTTGGATGTACCGGCGAAGTTTGCACAAATTCTCAATGTGAGAAAAGGGCAATGCACGGTACCGAAGAGGCTAGCAATGATGGAAGGGTAAGAGTGCGTATAATCCATGGACTCAACATTAGTCATAAAGAACTCACATACTTATTGCAAAAATCTACAAGTCATCAAAAACCAAGCACTATGTGCATGCTCCTAGGGGGGTAGATTGGTAGGAAACGACCATCGCTCGTCCCCGACCGCCACTCATAAGGAGGACAATCAAAGAACACCTCATGTTTCAAATTTGTTACATAACGTTTACCATATGTGCATGCTACGGGACTTGCAAACTTCAACGCAAGTATTTCTCAAATTCACAACTACTCAACTAGTACAACTTTAATATCACTATCTCCATATCTCAAAACAATCATCAAGCATCAAACTTCTCTTAGTATTCAAAACACTCATAAGAAAGTTTTTACTAATCTTGAATACCTAGCATATTAGGATTAAGCAAATTACCATGCTGTTTAAGACTCTCAAAATAATATAAGTGAAGCATGAGAGTTCATATATTTCTTCAAAATAAAACCACCATTGTGCTCTAAAAGATATAAGTGAAACACTAGAGCAAACGACAAACTACTCCAAAAAGATATGAGTGAAGATCAATGAGTAGTTAAATAGTTGTGCAACTATGTGAAGACTCTCCCATTTTAAGAATTTTAGATCGTGGTATTTTATTCAAACAACAAGCAAATCTAAAGAAAATGACATGACGCTCCAAGCAAAACACATATCATGTGGTGAATAAAAATATAGCTCCAAGTAAAGTTACCAATGAACGAAGACGAAAGAGGGGATGCCTTCCGGGGCAGCCCAAAGCTTAGGATCTTGGTTGTCCTTGAATATTACCGTGGGGTGCCTTGGGTCGAATCTTTACCCAAAACTTGAAAACTTCACAACACAAAACTTAATAGAAAACTCGTAAACTCTGTTAGTATAAGAAAGAAAATCACCATCATAAGGTACTGTAATGAACTCATTCTAAATTAATATTGGTGTAATATCTACTGTATTCCAACCTCTCTATGGTTCATACCCTCCGATACTACTCATAGATTCATCAAAATAAGCAAACAACACATAGAGAACAGAATCTGTCAAAAACAGAACAGTCTGTAGTAATCTGAATCAAACGTATACTTATGGAACTCATAAAATTCTCAAATAAATTGCTGGACGTGAGGAATTTGTCTATTAATCATCTTCAAAAATAATTAACTAAATAGCACTCTCCAATAAAAATGGCAGCAATTCTCGTGAGCGCTAAAGTTTCTGTTTTTTACAGCATGATCATAAAGGCTTCACCCAAGTCTTCCCAAAGGTTCTACTTGGCACAAACACTAATTAAAACATAAAACCACATCTAAACAGAGTCTAGATGAATTATTTATTACTAAACAGGAGCAAAAGTCAAGGAACAAAAATAAAATTGGGTTGCCTCCCAACAAGCACTATCGTTTAACGCCCCTAGCTAGGCATGATGATTTCAATGATGCTCACATAAAAGATAAGAATTGTAACATAAATAGAGCATCTTGAAGAATATGACTAGCACGTTTAAGTCTAACATACTTCCTATGCATAGGGCTTTTGTGATAAAACAACTTATGGGAACAAGAATCAACTTGCATAGGAAGGTAAAACAAGCATAACTTCAAGATTTTAAGCACATAGAGAGGAAACTTGATATTATTGCAATTCCTACAAGAATATATTCCTCCCTCATAATAATTTTCAGTAGCATCATGAATGAATTCAACAATATAACCAGCATGTAAAGCATTCTTTTCATGATCTACCTGCATAGAAATTTTATTACTCTCCACATAAGCAAAATTCTTCTCATTCGGAATAGTGGGAGTATCATAAGAGACTCGAATACTATAAATTGTTTCCACATTAAAAGAGTAAGGTTCAGAGAAAGGGTACTCATAATCATGACAATTTTTATAAATATAATCATCACTACTCTTTATAGCATAAGTTTTATCGCAATAATCATCATAAGTAGAAAGCATGCTATCATCATTATAAATTTGCATATCAAAACTTGGGAGACTAAAAATATCATCTTCATTAAATGTAGCATCCCCAAGCTTGGGCCTTTTCATATTCTAAGCATAATCACTCTCATCATTAATAGTATGGATGGCACCAATAGTATAGCAATTATCATATTCTTCCAAGCAAGTGCCAAAAAGATTTTCAAGATCATAAGAAGTATCATTATCTTCCACAATTATATTTTCATGAGGCACAATAGTAATAGGAGCAGCATTATTTGGGGGAGATATCTTTTTACCTCTCTTCCTTTTTCTTTTCTTCTTCTTCACCACATCATGTGTGGGTTCAATCCTCTTTTTGGAGCTCCTTATTAATGAAATTGGTTGAATAGAAGGCTCCTCCTCGTTACCTGATTCATCGTAAGAAATAATAGGAGGATATTGGGAAGTCTCTTTCCTTTCATTAGTATTCTCTTCATCTTTTATTTGTTTTCTTTTCTTTATGTAATTGGCAATATAAGGATTTTCAATGCAATTCACCGTGCAATACATATAAATTTCCTCTAGATCAAAATGAAGAACTCTATCAAGGGCAAATTTTGGAATATTCTTAGTTATACGTTTAATTTCTTCATAACCCAAGAGAAAACTAAGTTCATTATGATGTGCAAGGGAAATCAAGTCATCACAATTTTTTGACACGATACGATCATGAAACAATTTGCATTGGGTACTGAAATGATCATGTTCATTGCAAAGTTCACAAGTACGGCTAAGATAATTTAAATTTTCAGCACAAGCATCTAGCCTTTCTTGCAACCATTTAGTTTCCAAGTACTTATGCCTCTTGCAATATCTATATTCCCTATTTGGTGTGTACATGCAAACCCAATATACTCCACAAAAATCGACATGCTTATAAGAGATATTTTCATCATGACTACTGCAATCATCATTAGTACCATGGATATTCAAGGAGTTCATACTAACAACATTGCAATCATGCTCATCATTCAAAGATTTAGTGCCAAACATTTTAATGCATTCTTATTCTAACACTTTGGCACAATTTTCCTTTCCATCATACTCACGAAAGATATTAAAAAGATGAAGCGTATGAGGTAAACTCAATTCCATTTTTTGTAGTTTTATTTTATAAACTAAACTAGTGATAAAACAAGAAACTAAAATATTCAATTGCGAGATCTAAAGATATACCTTCAAGCACTAACCTCCCCAGCAACGGCGCCAGAAAAGAGCTTGATGTCTACTACACAACCTTCTTCTTGTAGACGTTGTTGGGCCTCCAAGTGTAGAGGTTTGTAGGAAAGTAGCAAATTTCCCTCAAGTGGATGACCTAAGGTTTATCAATCCGTGGGAGGCGTAGGATGAAGATGGTCTCTCTCAAGCAACCCTGCAACCAAATAACAAAGAGTCTCTTGTGTCCCCAACACACCCAATACAATGGTAAATTGTATAGGTGCACTAATTCGGCGAAGAGATGGTGATAGAAGTGCAATATGGATGGTAGATAAAGGTATTTGTAATCTGAAAATATAAAAACAGCAAGGTAACTAATGGTAAAAGTGAGCACAAACGGTATTGCAATGCTAGGAAACAAGGCCTAGGGTTCATACTTTCACTAGTGCAAGTTCTCTCAACAATAATAACATAATTGGATCACATAACTATCCCTCAACATGCAACAAAGAGTCATTCCAAAGTCACTAATAGAGGAGAACAAACGAAGAGATTACGGTAGGGTACGAAACCACCTCAAAGTTATTCTTTCCAATCAATCCTTTGGGCTATTCCTATAAGTGTCACAAACAGCCCTAGAGTTTGTACTAGAATAACACCTTAAGACACAAATCAAACAAAAACCCTAATGACACCTAGATACTCAAATGTCACCTCAGGTATCCGTGGGTATGATTATACGATATGCATCACACAATCTCAGATTCATCTATTCAACCAACACATAGAACCTCAAAGAGTGCCCCAAAGTTTCTACCAGAGAATCACGACGAAAACGTGTGCCAACCCCTATGCGTAGGTTCATGGGCGGAACCCACAAGTTGATCACCAAAACATACATCAAGTGAATCACGTGGTATCCCATTGTCACCACAGATACGCACGGCAAGACATACATCAAGTGTTCTCAAATCTTTAAAGACTCAATCCGATAAGATTACTTCAAGGGGAAAACTCAATCCATTACAAGAGAGTAGAGGGGGGAAGAAACATCATAGGATCCAAATATAATAGCAAAGCTCGCGATACATCAAGATCGTATCACCTCAAGAACACGAGAGAGAGAAAGATCAAACACATAGCTACTGGTACATGCCCTCAGCCCCGAGGGAGAACTACTCCCCCCTCGTCATGGAGAGCACCGGGATGATGAAGATGGCCACCGGAGAGGGGTTTCCCCCTCCGACAGGGTGCTGGAACGGGTCTAGATTGGTTTATGGTGGCTACAAAGGCTTTTGGCGGCGGAACTCCCGATCTATTGTGCTCTCCGATTGTTTTAGGGTATATGTGTATATATAGGAGGAAGAAGTACGTCAAGGGAGCCACGAGGGGCCCACGAGGGTGGAGGGGGCGCCCTAGGGGTGTAGGCACGCCCCCTACCTCGTGGCTCCCTCGTTTCTTTCCTGACATGCACTCCAACTCTATCAGGTTGCTTTCCTTCCAAAAATAACTTCTCCAGAAGGTTTCATTCCGTTTCGACTCCGTTTGATATTCCTTTTCTTCGAAACACTGAAACAACGGAAAAAACAGGAACTGGCACTGGGCTCTGGGTCAATAGGTTAGTCCCAAAAATAATATAAAAGTGGATAATAAAGCCCAATAATGTCCAAAATAGAAGATAATATAGCATGGAGCAATAAAAAAATATAGATACGTTGGAGACGTATTAGCGACGAACGCAAACAACCCACAAGGTTTCTAGAAAGTAGGCGTGTTTGATCAACTAACAATCACACATGGATTTTGGTAGAGAACTATTTGCGTTAGGCCACCTTGCACAAACGTTTCCACACAACAAAATGTGTGGGATGTACATACGAACGTAAACAATTGGGATTCGATGCCTCACCATATCGCACACGAGCTCATTTTGCCCCAGCTTGTAGGGTCGTGTGGGAAGGACCCCCCTATCACCCATAGTCACTTGGCGATGGTTCCAAACACCGTCACAGAAAGGGGTTAAAAACCGTTTGTATAGCAGGTCTCTGCACCAGTGAATGAAGCATGCGACCCCGCCTACCCACCTACGATGACCCCTACACCACCTCCCGCTCAAAGCCTACTCCAACCTCTAATTCCCCGACTCCGATGCCGGCTGAGGGACGCAACAAGTGCTTATGGAATCACCTCTAATGTAATAAAACATTTATTCTCTTTTCAGGTTCGGTAATGTTGAGGTCTAATTTGTACACTTGGTCATTTGTATGCAAAAGGACCTGTAAGTGGGTTAGTTTATGGCAAGATTCAATGAGATTAGATTGTTTTGGATGGCCTTGACTTCTCGGTTTAACGAGTGGAGCAGAGCAAGATGTGGTTGAGATGGAGACTTCAACGATGAAGAAGCACACATGATTGAGAAATTGCACGATTGAGCTTCTCACAACCTCCTCCTCTAGGGTGCTAGTCAATGGCATTACTTATGTGTCTATAGATCATGGTCATGTTCCTGGGAACAAGGACACTGAGGGAGTCCTGGACTAGGGGGTCCTCGGGCGTCCGGACTATGGTACGTGGGCCGGACTGATAGATTGTGAAGATGCAAGACCAAAGACTCCCACCCATGTCCGGACGGGACTCTCCTTGGCGTCCCAATATGAAGATTCCTTTCTCTATAACCGACTTTGTACAAACCTAGTCCCCTCCGGTGTCTATATAAACAAGAGGGCTTAGTCCATAGAGGGACAGAAGAATCATAATCAGATAGGCTAGACTTCTAGGGTTTAGCCATTATGATCTCATGGTAGATCAACTCTTGTAACCCCCATACTCATCAATATTAATCAAGCAGGAAGTAGGGTTTTACCTCCGTCGAGAGGTCCCGAAACTGGGTAAACATTGTGTTCCCTGTCTCCTGTTACCATCAACCTCAGACGCACAGTTCTGGACCCCCTACCCGAGATCCGCCGGTTTTGACACCGACATTGGTGCTTTCATTGAGAGTTCCGCTGTGTTGTCGCCAAGAGGTTCGGTGGCCCCGTCAATCATCCACAACAACATTGTCCAGGGAGAAACCTTCCTCCCTGGACAGATCTTCGTGTTCGGCGGCATCGCACTACAGGCCAACTCGCTTGGCCATATCTAGAGCAGATCGATAGCTATGCCCCTGGCCGTCAGGTCAAATTTGGAAGCTTGAACTACATCGCGGACATCCACAGAGACTTGATCTTCGATGGATTCGATACCACGGCAGTAGCCGCTCCCTATCACCACGATGAACATGGCTTAAATCTGTCCTCAAACTACGCCCAGGAGATAGAACCTGCAACTACTTCGGTTTTAGATCCGGAGCAGGCCACGCCATCCGAGGATGGGAGGCTCAACCCCGCCATGGAGGCTGCAGACTCAGCAGCATTGGAGCCGCACACAGACCCAACCTCAAGTGAGATCTATGTTACTAGAACCTCGGACACGTTTCCGTCTACAGGCTTCAAATCCTGTGCGTCCGCGCATGACGAGCTTGATCTGTCGTCGATCGTTGGATTCAGCTCCGGATCATTGAATTCAGCTCCGCACTCACCTTTAGGCGACATGCTAAACTCATTAAAAACACTCTCCCTAGCGGGGGACACACAACCAAACTATATCCGGTTTGAACTGGAGGCCGATGACGGAGAATTTCGCTTCCCACCCCTTGCCCACTTAATTGCCACTGTTGAAGACCTAACTGACATGCTCGATTACGGCTCCGACAACATCGATGGTATGGACGACGATGCCGGAGAAGAAGAGGCCCAAAACCCGCCATTTACCGGACGCTGTACGGCCACTTCCTCGTATGACATACACATGGTGGATGCACCAAAAGAGAATAGGGGCGATGACAAGGAAGATCCGGTTGAGGATAAACCACCCGAGATACAACCAAAGCGCCATCGTCAGAGCCGCCGCTCTAAGTCACGCCGCAGCAAAGACAGTAACACTGACACAGGAGAAGATAACACTCCGGACGGTGCCGAAGACAATGAAGACCTCGTTTAGCCAACTTCTGAACAAGACGAACGGGAAGATGGGCAAGTTAGCCTTGATAAATTGGCCATACACGAAGACTCGGAGGACAGTAATTACCTTCCGCTCTCCGAGGATGAGGCGAGCCTCGGCACCGAGGATTTCATCGTGCCTGAGGAGCCTCTCGAGCAGGAGCGCTTCAAGCGCCGGCTAATAGCCACTACAAGGAGCCTGAAAAACAAGTAGCAACAGCTTCAAGCTGATCAAGATCTGCTCAATGATAGATGGACTAATGTCCTGGAAGCTGAAGAATACGACCTTAAGCGCCCAACCAAAAGTTACCCGAAGCGCTAACTGCTACCTCAGTTTGATGACGAGGCGTTGGAGCCCGTACCATCATCGCGCAATGCGGCTGACCAACCAGCATGCGGTCGGGATAGAGCAGCAACTCAAGTCACACATAAAGCAGCTCGGGGACACACATATGACCTATGGTAGGACTCAGACGGTAGAGCAGGTCAGAACAGATTAATCTATGAATCACGGGGACGTGCCCCGACACGCGATAACGGCTATCTAGCCGAGCGCAGTAGCCATACTCACGCCCCAGCCGAGAACCACAGACAGACTATATCCGAGCTACGTCGCGATGCGGCCTGATACAGAGGCACCGCTCACCCACTTTGCTTCATTGACGAAGTAATGGAACACGAATTCCCAGAAGGGTTTAAACCCATAAACATCGAATCATATGATGGAACAACGGATCCCGCGGTATGGATTGAGGACTTTCTTCTCCGTATCCACATGGCACACGGAGATGATCTCCACGCCATTAAATATCTACCACTAAAACTAAAAGGACCAGCTCGACACTGGTTAAATAGCCTCCCAGAGAACTCCATTGGCAGCTGGGAAGACCTAGAAGACGCCTTTCACTATAACTTCCAAGGTACATCTGTCCGGCCACCAGATGCCGATGACTTAAGTCACACCATCCAGCAGCCTGGAGAGTCAGCCAGAAAGCTCTGGACTAGGTTCTTAATTAAAAAGAACCAAATTATCGATTGTCCGGACGCCGAAGCCCTCGCGGCCTTCAAACACAGCGTCCGGGATGAATGGCTCGCTCGCCACCTAGGTCAAGAAAAACCAAAATCCATGACAACCCTTACCGCTCTAATGACCCGCTTTTGCGCGGGAGAAGACAGCTGGCTCGCCCGTAGGAGCAGCGGCGCCAGCGATCAGGGCACTTCCAAAGTCTGAGACGGCAACAGAAAGCCACGACGCAATGAACACAAGCGTCGTAATGACGAAATAACGCAAGACACAATGGTTAACGCCGGATTCAGTGGCTCCAAGCCCGGTCAACCAAAAAATCCATCCAAGGCAAATAGAGCCGGACCATCCAACCTGGATAAAATATTGGATTGACCCTGCCAGATTCATGGCACCCCTGATAAACCAGCTACTCATACCAACAAAAGATGTTGGGTCTTCAAACAAGCTGCCAAGCTAAAAGCCAAACACAAGGGGAGGGGGCCGCCCACTGACAGCGATGACGAAGAGACTCGCCAGCCGAATACCGGGGTTCAAAAGCAATTCGCCCCCGAAGTGAAAACAACAAATATGGTATATGCGACGCACACCCCTACAGGGGAGCACATGCGCGCACTATGGGACACATACGCCATAGAGCTGGTTCCCCCAAAAATTAGACATACTCAGGATCGACAGCTCTGATCATCGATCCAGTTGTTGATGGGTTCCATCTTATGAAAGTCCTTATGGACGGCGACAGTAGCCTTAATCTACTGTACCAAGACATTTTCCGCAAAATGGGCATTGATCCTTCTAGAATCAAACCCACCACAACAATCCTCAAGTGGGCCATACCCGACGTAGAAGCTCATTGCACGGGCTCCGTCGCACTAGAAGTCATTTTTGGTTCCCCAAAACAACTTCCGAAGCGAGGGCTTGACCTTTGATATTGCCACGTTCCACAGTGACTATAATGCACTAATGGGACATAACTCTTTTGCTCAATTCAATACGGTCAAACTCTATGCCCCCGTAAAACTTAAAATGCCCGGTCCGCACGGCGTCATAACAATAAATGGAAATACGGGACACTCCGATCGTACAGGCGATCGCACTATGGCCATTACAGCCGAAGCACAAAGCGGCCTCGTCAAGCCGCACAATTGATCGGCCATTAAGCCACTGGTTCCCATTAAATGGAACCAATCTATCTTAGAGCATGATTAGCAGTCCAGCCTCCGTCGTTCGCCTTACAACCACGCAAAGTTTATACCGTGCATGCATAATTATGCACTTAAGATACCCTGGCCATCGGCGGAGGCACAATATGGGCAGTCCTACAAGCACTCCCATTTCCTCCTTTTTATTACTAACTATTCCTTTTTATCTTATCACGGGTGACGTAAAATATTGGTCATCTGACAGACACTTTCAGAGTTCGGCTTCACACACTCACCCCAAGGTTGTTCCTGTTAAAGTAATCCTTTCACCGAGGCAAGGCGACGCAGACGTGCGACAGGAGGTCCAAATAATTTTATAGACCGTACTCTCTATTTTGAGCCTGTAATAATGCCTTCTCCCTTAGCCTTCGAGCACCGGCATGTCAAATAGCCTGGGTCGTGGCATTATTATTTTTAAAATGGCAATTGACATATCGATCAGATCCCAGCGAACATAATTCATACCCAGTATTCGCTTTTTCCTGAAAAAGCTGAATTTCTCCGATTGTTTCACACTCGCACCTCGGCACGGGTTGCCAGGGGTTCGATATGCACCCTGGCACGGGTTGCTAGGGGCTCGATATGGGAACAAATGAATTGCTCACAAGTCCGAACAGCTTTATAACACACTTCGGCGTCGTGAGTTTGGCCTTATATGCATCAGCTCCGAATCATGTCTTTGGTCAATAGTTGGGTTGCCCGGCTCCTGTGCTTACTACCTTACGTTCCGCTATATCAGCTAGGGTAGTAAAGGGAGAACTACTGCGATTGTGTCCCGGTTTATCCGGATGAGCACCTCAGTAGAGAAAGCCGAAAACTGACTGTCATGATGCGACGAGAGCTGGTCAACCACTCGATGCTTTAATAGAATCTTTCGTGATTCCTCCCATATTGCACGAAGGACCGTTCTTCTAGTCACTCATGTAACGCACCATATTCGGATAACCGCGTACATACCAGGGGCTATATCATAGACCCACCATCAAACTACTATGGCTAAGTGAAAGTACTAAAGCCCTATAGTCCGATTGCCTAGTTCGCCGCATTGACACCTCCTTCACGGACCAAGACGTTGGATGAAGAGTGTTCATATACTTTTCCGAGCACCCCCATATTTTATGCGAGGGGGCTGAAGCCGACGACTGGAAAACTTTCAGATTATACAAAAATGGCCGCATAGGACGAGCCATAATTTCTAGGTATAATCTTAAATATATATATATATATAATATTGTTTTTACAATGTTAACACACTTCACTCGAACATCATCTCTTTCGTGCACTGACCCTCTATCAAGCGGGCACCCTCTAAGACATCCTCAAAATAATACTCTGGCGTGTGATGCTCGTTGCCCTTGGGTGGACTTTTCGCTGCAACATCGGTGGCCTTCATCTTCGCCCAGTACATCTTCACACGGGCAAGGGCCATCTGTGCACCTTCAATGCACGTGGACCGCTTAACAGCGTCGATACGCGGCACCGCATCACCTAGGCATCATACCAAACCGAAATAACTCTTCAGAATTGGCTCATTTGGTCACAGCCGGACTACGACGTCCTTCATGGCAGAGCTGGATATCTTGTGGAGCTCGGCCCACTGGGCCATTTGTTTGTTCAGTAACAGTGGGTGCTTCGGCGTACCCAATTGTGACCAAAACAGCTTCTCCATTGCATGCCCTTCCTGCACTTCGTAAAATTGCGCCCCATCGGAGGCACTCTTCGGCAAGTTCAAAAAGGAGCCTGTAGAGCTCCACATTTGATTAAGTGAGGCATACTTCAGATCGCCAAACTTAGTTTGTAATAAGAAAGGCTTACCGGTCGCTATCTCCCTAGCTTGCCGGATCTCTTCCCGAGCCGCTCTAGACTCGGATCGTGCTTCTCTTGCCTCTTGTAATGCCTTGTCAAGATCGGCTGCTTTAGCCTTGTTATCCTTCTCTAGGAGTTCACAACGGACAATGGCTTCCTTTAGCTCACTCTCCATAGTGGCCATTCTATCCTCACACTGGCGCTGCGCGGCTTGTCCGGCTTCTAATTCATCAGCTGCCTTCTTGGCAGCCACATTGCTTATCCGGGCTTGCTCCTTGGCTCGAGCAAGCTCAGCCCGCAGGGTCTCCACCGCGGCAGAATTATTTGCAGATACACATGTCTCAGAAAATAATTCTAGCGTCGTGCCTGTGTTGCTATACATACTCTAACACATACCTTGCGCCTCGTCAAGTCGCCTATTAATAAGTGTGATGTCATCATTCACCACATTAAGCTTATGCTCCAAACTTGCAACCTCCATAGTGTGGGCAGTCGTCATGGAGGTAACAGCCTGTGTTTCCAATCATTAGATTGTTGCCTGAGAACATCTTTTTCGATCCTTTGATTGCCTACCTTTGGGTGCCAACTAGAGTCTCAGGGGCTACTATCTATACACAGGTGCATTTTTGCGTAAGCACAATCGAAAATATAACATTACATACCTCAAAGCCTCTTAGTAGGCCCATGAAGGCTTCATTCAAACTGCTTTTCACGGACATAATCCTCTCAACCACTTTACCCATCAAGGTACGATGATCATCTGAAATTGACGAATATCGTACCATGTCCGTCAGGGTATCCGGCGCATCCAGATTCCTGGAAGCAGCTATGGAAGTATGGACTCCTTTCGACAGGGTATGTTTACTCGACCCTAGAGTCGTCTCCGGCTGTAAACCAGATAGTCTGGAGCCTTTATTATTGACCCTTGTACGGACCACACACTTTGGACTTTGGGCGGCAGAAGTTTCACCTTGGGGCGCTGGCTCTATTATCCCCCGATCAAGCGAGACCCTCCGGGACGACACCTCGACGTCGTCCACCCCGTGGAGCGAGGAAGCTTGTGGAGGCGTTTCGCTTTCCATCATCTCGGGTAAAAGGTCCCTCAAAGAGGAGGATTGTTGAGGAAAACTGTGTGCCGGACTGCAAAACGCATATTCTAGATGTTACCTTTGCAAAAACAAAAGGAATGGGGTATGTTTAAAATATCTTTGTTCACTTATGCTTCGGCTGGAGGCTTGTCCTTACGAGGGGAATGTGCGACAGCAACACCTTCCGAGCCTGAACCAATTGACAGGGGCGTTTTGCCCCGCTTAGGAGAGCCCTTACCTCCCAACACTCGGAGGCGGCCCTTTTCTTACCATAGAAAGAAGGGATGTCAGCTTCTCCTTCCCTTTTGTCTTCGGAAGAGGGAGCCCTAGTCTCCCCGGACACAGTGCATCTTATTATGAGAAGTGTATCTATGCTGTGTTCGAGAATGGAATGCTTACAGAAGTATCCGGATGGTTGCAGTCAAGGCCGATATCCTCTGTAGTATCCGGCCACTGTTTTCGTTTCTTGAAAAATAACTTCCACATTCCTCTGTGCGTCGCACGAAGAAGTGCTGAAGGGTTCGCGGTCCCTCTGGATTAAACTCGCACATACGGAGAGGCCGTCTTTTGCATGGGTGGAACCAGCGGACTAGCATTACTTGAATCACGTCGAGGAGTTCGGTGTTCTTCTCAAGGAGACTCCGGATGTGGCTCTGTAGAGTCTACACCTCATCGGTTGATCCCAGTCCAACCCCTTATTGACCCACGATGTGAGTTGAATCGGAGGACCAGATCGGAACGCAGGTGTGGCCGCCCATTTGGTCCCACGGGGTTCAGTGATGTAAAACCACTCCCGCTGCCATAAGTCGGAAGATTCCTTGAAGGATCCTTTTAGCCAGGGAGCATTGATAAGTTTGCCCACTATAGCACCACCACACTCTGCTTGTCCCCGTTGACTACCCTCGGCTTTATATTAAAGGTCTTAAGCCATAAGCCAAAGTGTGGGGGAATATGGAGGAA